>NW_011365876.1:55679-67272 GCF_000735185.1 Notothenia coriiceps | reverse complement strand
CTCGGTAAGTACCTTATATGATTTTCACAATGACTTTATGTAATGTAGGGTGAAATTTGAGGTCCCGCGGATCATAAGTGTTTCGTAGAAATAGAATGCGGCCTCGACGAGTGTTTCGTTTGTTTGTTTTCCATAGCGATCGGACTTCTTGAAAATGCCACCCCAAAAAGGGAATGTTTTCGATGGAGGTGTTGCTTGTAGCGGGCTCTGGCAGACTGAGTTTGGGTTGTGGGCTTATGATTCGCTATTACAGTAGAATTCTCACTTGATCCTTCACTGCGCGGCTGAAGCGATACGCTACTGCAGCAAGAGTCACGTACTCCAAGATCTTGCGCTCAGCGTCACTGGCCTCGCACGTGAACGATAGCAAGTCTCCATCCGGCGCCAGAGTCCACATTTGCTTTTGTCGAGGTAGGCGTGTATGAGGGGTGTTTGTCCGCTGTTGTCTTGACTAATTAGTGCTGTTTGTTCCTTTATCGGTATTTATCCTAGAGAGGAGAGAGAGCGAGGATAGGAAGAGGGGCCATTCGAAACGAAACCAGACCCCTCTCCCCTCTCTTATGGGATAGGAATTAAAATTTGTGAACCAATAAAGGGACCGTACCTAGTTTAATCCCACCCTCGGGTAGGTTCTCCTCTACAAGACACCCTAACAAAAACGGACTCAAAGGTGCCCCCTGGCCGGATGGGGACTTGTTGGGTTAGTGGCGATCGACTGGGCGAAAGATTTGAGCTACGTGGCTCTTAGCTGCGTGAGGTATCGTTTGCCCGGCGCAGTGAGAATCAAGTGAGAACACTAAATAGGAATCCCATCCTATCCCAGAGTCGCAGAAAACACTTATTTGAAAATTCTTTTTTGGAGGATGCCCGATTGTTTACAAAATCGTGCTTCAATCCTCGTGAGGATCGCACATTCTATTTTACGAAACCACTTATACCGGGGGACCTCAAATTTCCAGTATCCCCCTACATACTTAAATAAAGTCTTGTGCAAAACAATATGACAGTACCTTAACGAGAATCGCGTAGCGGCATCGTTAATTATATCAACTTAATAAACGTTATCATGTAATTTTTTTAAGAGCTAGACACCTTCGCACCTGACACTTCGTTGCTGGGGTTGAGGTAAAATCGCCCGGGATAGGACGGACAGTCGGAAAGCGTAGACACGTGTTTGAAAGAGCACGGGAGTAACCAGTACACGAGCCAGAGCACACAACCCCTCCCGGAGCATCCTTTCAGGCGTATAAAAAGGCGCAACAATGAAAGTTAACGATCGCGCGAGATCGACCAAGAGGTTTCATGGCCAGGGTGAAATTTCCACCTGTGTATTTGTAAATTTTCGTATATTATAACATCTATTATGCGCTGTCAATCTTCTACCTATTTCAAATATATGTACTAGATGCTACTAGGATATGCATGTATATACGGTGTGTGCTTTGCGTTCTTGAAAATTTTGCTCTTAACATCCCGATAGCAATGAATATATTAAATGCTTTGACAATAAATACATTCAAAAATTAATCTCTGGAAGCCGTAGCGCTGTAAAAAAAGTGTGAAAAGCACGACCAATCATTTTAGCCGGGCCTACCTGCCTGTCAGCTTTCCATCTGTGCACAAACTTATCTCGTGCCCTCATTGGTCATGTGCGCGTTCGTGTGTTGGGGGAGGGGCTCTGTAAGGAAGTGGCATATTTTTTCCGGTTGTGTACTTTCAAATTCTAGCGCACTCTAGCTGGTTTCTCCAAAAGTACCTACCCCACCTTTAAATATGACACATAAACTTAAACTAAATATGTAGCTAATACAATTAGAGATTATACCAGATCGTCATCATTACATGATGCAACACAACAAGATTTAAAAAAAAAGGTAGAAAAACTTTGTATAGGTTAGCCACCATTCTGAATTAAAAAAGGCAGGTTTTTTATTAACCTTGAATTATTCTGAGATTAAGATTATAATCAACATAACTAAAACGCATAATCATAGCATAAAAACACAACAGATGGAGGAAAAGGAACTAAAATCCAAGAATAGGGAACTCACATTTGACTGGTTACCAAAAAGTGAGCTTTGTAACAGGAGTTGAATAACATTGAAATCTTAATGAATCTGCCTCTAGTTCTTTTATTTAGGATTCAAAAGCATTCAACAAGATGAATTCACTAAGTCTCAGATCTATATGCAACATATTCCATGCCAGGGTTGCAAAATACTTATATGCCGTTTGGGACAGAGAGCATACTGTAAAGTCCTTTAAAAGCAAATAGTACAGTCAGGCACTTTTCTGAGTAATAAACATGCTGATTTAAAACACAATCAACCTTTGTTCATGTCAGCGAGGACATGTAAGAGGAGACATTATGAGCTCCCAGGTGTCCTCAGAGAGACAATAACAGACTCCTAGGTGTCCACATGGTGACAATAAGGGATGCCCCTACATGTAAAGCAATAAATGGACTTGACAAAGAAAAACTCGTTTTATCCTCGTCACGCTTCGTTGAGTAGTTATATATCTATAAACCATAACACTCTAGATAACAGAGATTATCTTGCTTGGTGGTTGTTACAAGCAATTAAGAGTATGTTCAGTTTGCAAATTCAAAAACATGTTTTTAAAAATAGGACGGTAGACACATTTTAAAATCAGGTATGATGATTATTGTGTTTGAAACGTTTTTGCATAGTTAATCTAAGTATTTAAAGGGATCCTGCCCAGATATAATATATACAGGTATGATATAATTAAGCTTCAGACTTTACTGTTAATACATTCTGTTTCCCCTTTATTGTTCTGTTTTAAGTGCATTCTTCTTGAATTGTGTTTAACATAAGAACAACATATGTTACTAAAGTACTACTTTAAAATGGATACATTAAAATTAAGTACAAGTACTTCAAAACTGTACTTAGCGTTAAGTGCTTGAATATATGTACTTTTATTTACATTCCATCACTGTGTAACACAATAAATACCACCAGTCCAGCAGCTGCTATTACACATTGATATATAATGTCACTAGAAACTCAGTGGGATTCATTAACGCTGATGATCAATAGATATGTTATTAGAGAAAACGTACTGATATTATAAAAAACATCACAACAGAGCTTCTCCAGACAGCGGTACAGTGGCTGGTGTTAGCCTGGGCTTGTTAGCTTTCATTGACACTTTACGTAGCTTCACGAAAATACAAAATACTTTATCCTCACCTTTAAAGTGACGTCCACTGCTTCTGTGTGGGTCCCTCCATTCCTACTTTAAATACTCAAATAAATGTTTTTTTCTCCAAATAAACTAGCTAGTTATGGGCATGGCTAGCACTTTATATATATGGGTAAGCACAAACAGCTAGGATACTTCTTCTTCTACGATTTTTTTTAACGTTTTTAACTGAGGGTTGGTAACCAGCGTTACTGCCACCTTCTGCTTCGGAGTTTAAATAGAAGATTTAATCAACATAGCAATTATTCCTGTTTATCAGATAAAAGAAGGGGGAAATAAACTGATTTATTCGTACGTAGATTAGCTTGATAGGCTATTTCTTTGTTTTATATTAGGAGTGATTACAAGTTGTAACCACCGCCTGATTTTCTTTGGAATGCAAAAGACAGGAAATACCTTTTTAATGGGGGAAACTGGGGGGAAATGTATTCAAATTATATCATTTAAGAATATTTACTTGAATCCTGATTAAACCAGACACAATACATGATGTTGGTCGTCTTGATCTTGTTTTCATAAATTGCTTTTTAGTAATATTCATTTCAGTCCGCCTGCATATATAATTTGACAATAAATATATGACAAATGGTTTTATTATGACATTATCAGACTCCTAAAATTAATGATACATAGTCCTAAATATGCATTGGTAGAAAGCCAGCAAGTACATTTACGTCTCCTTACTCAAATTCAATTGCTCCATTACATCATCTGATAATCCAAGTAATTAAGATGAACCTTATTGACCACTTGGTAAAATTCACTAGCTGATGAACGTGTTAAACATATTGATGCATTTTAATACAATAATACAATAAATATAATTCTGAAATGGGCGGTCCTGTAGAGAAAGTACTTTTAATTTGGATACTTCAAGTGTAGTTTGATAGTAATACTTTTGTACTTTTAACATTTTGAATGCAAGAATATTTGTAACAGATTAGTTCTACGCTGTGATAGTAATTTTACTATTAAAACTATGTAAGCACTTCGCCCACCTCTGCCTAAATGTTTTAAAAATGTGTGACAGTTGTTCAGATAGTTGTATGCTAATTACAATGTAAGCATATTAATGAATCCGTCTGAAAAATTCTGAAAAGCTGCTTAATTCCTAGAATATCTCAATATATCGCTTGAATTGTGTGTGAGACGACGACCTCACAATTTTGAAAATCCTGATTTTCACAGGACAGTTCCAGTTGTAAATCATTTAACCTTAGACTATAGACTGTTAGTTAGGTTTTACCCATAGACTGTATATATAAAGGTTTTACCTAAACTTTGTGGGAGGCTGAACCCACGTTTCATAAACTCCTGGCTCCGACCAATCACAGGACACGTATAGGCCCCGCACGGCACCAAAACAACGCAAATCAGCCAATGATAGCTCAGTTTGTTTAAAAGGAAGTCCCACCCCCCGCTTCCGTGTCTTGTGCAACAGCAAAAGCGAGCTGCGTCAAGCTGCAGAGAATAACAGGATCAAGCTGCAGAGGACAAAGGCAAACTAAAGAAAGTAAAATAGTTCCAATAATCTAATGTAATTTTATTTGTATTTTATTAATGACAATTTCTTATGCAAACGGCGAACAATAAAGAAACCGATCCAAAAAATTAAAATATCGAATGACAAAAAGTGTTATCACAAAATAAATATAAAAATAGTATTGAATGTTACACCGTTTGAGTAAAAAAACATACAGTCTATTGTAAAAAACATACTTCTTTTGAGCATTTACCTAAAGAGTTTTTAAAAAAAAAATGGATAGGATGCTACCACTAGCCTACTCATAGTTAGTATGTTTTGATAAGTCTGGCTTCTCGTCTGATGCACATCATGCACTTGCAATGTTTTGTCTTCATATGGTTTTCCATTTTTTTTTATTCAACTCCATTAATATCGGTTTATATATATCTTAATTTAAACTTATTTAATCTCTATATTCATCTGTTCTAATTGTATCTTTAAGCTGCCGTAGTAACCACATTTCCTCTGCATCAACAACCATGCAAACTATTTTGCATCACTTACACCTTTTTTTAAGTGATAAAACGTTTTATTTTGAAAGTCATTACAGGAAGTGCTAGTTGTTATCATGTTTACCTTGACAGCGATTGAATAGCAAAACATGCATATAAACTAAAACGGGACAACGTTTCTCAAACTAAACCAAACTTCTCTCACGTTAAACATTTATTCTTGAATCGTGAACCCATCCGTTTCTTCCACGTAAACCAGGAGGTCGTACGGGTTCAAACCGGTGTACTCCAGTGCTGTGTTCACGGTCAGCGTGTTGTTGTTACCGGAGGTCAGCGTGTTTCCAGCTGAAACCAACCCACCGTCCAGATGCTTTCCCAGGGCAGGACCGTCACCTCGCTGCTGCTCAGGCCAGCCTCCAGGCTCCCTCTCTGGCTGGGAAGAGCCGCCAGCTCTCAACCGAAAAGTAAGAGCACGTTAGCTGATTATTAGAGCCACATAGCAGCTAACATTAAGATAATCCAAAAGTGACGCAGTTGAGTACTTCACAGTATATAATTGATGTAACGTTATGTGATCACTGCTTTTAAGGTGAGAAGAAGGCCTTAAAAATGCAAAATGACTTCAAAACAACAGGTCGTCGAGAATAAGTTGAATGACAGAAAATTAATTGACAGAAATGTTTACACTTAATATCATATTTTTAGTCCTTTAAAATAAAAATAAAAATAACTTTATTTATCCTGAAATAGCGTACTGGGCCAAAGCTTGCTCAACATTTTAAGCCTAACCAATACAAGAGTAATGAATAGAAGGTGTACGAGAAGTAATACAAACACCAAATGTAATGAAATAAGAAAGTTGAAATAGTTAAGTAATGGCGTGACCTGCCTCTTATCCAATGCAGTTTTTTGGTCCAGGATCTGCAGATCAGTTTAAACGGTTGACTGTGGAAAGCAGCTGGCTTTCGTTTGGTGTTGAAATGTAATGGATTATCATTATTTATAACCAAATACAATAAATGAACACTTACCAAATACATTGTTCATGTTTATGAAGGTATGCCTATTTAGTTACTATTTTATTCATCCTTTTTTTTTTTTTAAAGGGTGGGAACGTTTTAAAAGCTGACACCATAACTGAATTACTTTTGTTTACCTTTTTAAATGTTGTTACATTTCACATTAATTCTATTATTTTATTAATGATGTTGTAAAGGCATTTGTAATGAGTTTTTATTTTTATTTTTGTGCTGTAGAGTTGATGGAGAAAGATGAGCTGCGCCCGCTCTACATGGACTTCCAGGCCACCACACCCATGGTAACTGCTACCAATCATATTGTCTTGGTCACAAGGTCATCAGAGGACGCCCGATGAGTAACTGACCCTAATGCCCCTTTCACACCAACGCGGTTCCAGGGCCGGTTCGGAGCTAGAGCCTGATCAGCACATCAGGTTTTTCCTGTTCACACCGCAGCGGAGCCGGGTCTTTGCCCCGAAAACCGGTTCTTCTGCAAGCTCCAAAAAATTGTCGGTCTAGAAGCAAGAACCGCATACGTCGGAGGCGGGGGCATGGGCGGGATCAACCTGGCCAATAAAAATTGTAGCAAGCAGTAGCCCTGAGCAAAGTGACTTGAACGCAACCACACACTTTATAAAGTCAGGCAACACTAACCAGGCTTAGTGTGATTCTGTTTATTTGTACCTTACTTTGACCATCCGTTCGCTGCGTTGATCATTGTGGAGAGCAGGCAGACGTTTTGTATTATAGCAGCTATCGGATGGAATCAATACATGCAAAACAGCGGGCAGCACTGCAGCGGTCGGTAAATGCCGCTGAACCACATTAATAAACAATGAAACACGGCACTCCGGAGAAAAGTACAAGGGTTGAGAAGTAGTTATTTAATTTAATCTGGCTTCGTATGATTAAAAGCAACATTGTTGTTATTGTGAGCGCCGTTGGGAAGAAAATCAGCAACGTAAACGGCGAGGTGATAACGCAGCCACGGCCGCACCAGTCGGGCTCTGGGCGGTGTTTTATAACGGCGGTTGAAAAGAAAAGCTGGTTCCGAACCAGAAGAGCGCAAGCACAGAGCTAGAACGGGAACCGCATTGGTGTGAAAGGGGCCTAACTGCCACTTTTGACTTATTGTTTTTATATATATATATATTTAGATTTTATTACACATTTTTCAAGACAGACACACAATACAATCATAGACATACTGTAGCTATCAAAAAGACAAGACAAACAAATTACATGTTACAGTGTTACTTTATTGTATGCATGTGCCTCAATTGAATACATAGTGTTACCATACATGCATGCACTTGATCTTGCATCAATACATGACTTTTTACACATGTATTTCTTTGGGTAGGACCCCCGGGTGCTGGACGCCATGTTGCCCTTCCAGGTCAATTACTACGGTAACCCTCACTCCAAAACACATGCCTTTGGATGGGAAAGCGAGAATGCCATGGAGACAGCCAGGAAGGTAGGGATTAGAGAAACAATCAAGTTATACAAAAACAGAAAAAAAGGTTTTCAAAAAGCTCTAGTAAATGTCTACCCATTATATAATCGTCTGCTGCAGGAATGAGTCCTGAATCCAGGAAATGACTCGGCAGTTTTACATTTCTGGTTCCCTCATCTCAAAATAAATATTTTTTAAAATAGGATTTTGGTTAGATGCCTGAAACACGGTCTGCGGTAAACACATTTAGATGACTCCATACAACATGTTAAATTACTAAATGAAATGTCTGTAAATGCCACTTATGAAGCTTTTATTTAAAAGTGATGGCTAAATGAGACTTAAGAGGTTTACCAGCCGTTACAGTCTTTTTGTGTTTTTATTTGTGATCTGGCAAACTATGAGGAAAGGATTTTGTAGAAAAGGTTAAGCAAGCAAAGTCTGTAGGCTAGTGGTGGTGACTTAGGTCAAAGGGCCATTGTGTAGTTTTTATAGCTTAACAAAAGTTATTTTACTTTTTTTATTTTCAAGTTGTTTTAATCATGAGGATTATCTACATGTGTAGCTATCAAAACCTTTTGTTTGCCACTGAACTTATTTTCTCTAGTATTAAACAATAACTGCATTTTGGTTGAGGAAACAGGATAATTCTAAGTGCCAGGTTGGCCAAAAAATGTATCATCCCTGCATCACTTGGTTCTTTTATAAATACTTTGTAACTTGTTTCTGATTCTGAACAATTTGTGCTCATAACAATGCACTGTGTAGTATGGTGTAAACCATTATTTACTTTTTACATTTTTGTATGTTTATTTGTTACGTAAAATGTGTACTTAGTTGTGTATATAATTTGATTAACTCTGAATTGGAGAAAAAGAGAAACTGACTGTGTGTTTTCTCTCTCGTTGAGCAGCAGGTGGCTGATCTGATTGGAGCAGATCCCAGAGAGATCATCTTCACCAGCGGAGCCACCGAGTCCAACAACATGGCCATCAAGGTCTCACTCAGCTCCTCCTCTTCATCACTCCGTCTCGTTTTTGGTCACAATAGCTCTCTGAGCTTTGCTATATTTTCTCTGCACTGTGGTGCATTTTTATTTTATTTAAACAAACAAAACATTATTGAGAAAGGAAAACAAAGATTTGGTTGCTAACAGGAAAGTTCAGTTCAACTGTCAGCCCTTTTGTGGAGCAGTTTACTTTATACTCATGACAGAGAAGATCAAGTAAAACTGAGGCAGGACACAAACCATTTTAAAAAAAAAAAAAAAAAATAGTTTTCACAAATGTCGACTCCCTTGCCCTGCGTCCCCTCGATTAGTTCTCTTTTAATATATTTCTAAATTAATAGAATAGGCTTACATTAGTGAACAAATCCCATATAATCACATAACGGTTGTGGATGGAAACAAATTCTACTCGAATGTGTGATATCTGCTTTTGGAGTACAGTGAAAAACAACACTGAGTTTTAGCCCAGTTTTTAGAGTCAGTGCTAACCCTGCCTCTTCCTCTCCTGCAGGGAGTGGCACGGTTCTACAAGGCCAAGAAGAGTCATGTGATCACTACGCAGACGGAGCATAAATGTGTTCTGGACTCTTGTCGTGTCCTGGAGTCTGAAGGATTCAGCATCACCTACCTGCCAGTCCAGTCGAACGGACTGGTGGACCTGGAGGTAAACAAAGAGAAAAAATACACAAGGAGTACAGACAAGATGCACAAGTCATTGTTTCTATAAAAAACTGTGTGTGTGTGTCCAGCTGTTGGAGGCCTCCATCCGTCCTGACACTTCTCTGCTCTCGGTGATGACCATCAACAACGAGATCGGAGTCTATCAGCCCATGAAGGAGATTGGTAAGCATGGCAACACGTTATTCGCTCCACACATTGGGCAGGAATCACATTTTAGAATGACCACATACAGTGTTTCACCTATGACCCAGGCCAGGTTGACATTCAAGATTCAATAACATTGGGCACAGCAGACACCTCCATTTGTATTTGAAGAGGTGCAGCATTGATAAGTCACAATGTAAAGTAGTCATTAGACAGTAGTCCACAATTCTTGTTGTTTCATAGTGCAAATGTATTACTCAAAACTAAAATGGGCATGCACAAATTGCGGTCATAATTTCCCAAATACTCAATTTTACAAATAATAAATCGATATCTGCATAACAGTTTTAAAATATATTGATACATTTGCACCCAAGAAAGCGTTTTCAAATATTTACGTCTTAAATTGTTTTGTTTTTGTGTGTGTTTTTAAAGGCCAAACGTAGAGGAGAGGAATCATGTAGATCCTTCATCAGATTCCTGTACTTATATTTTTAAGTCTGTGATTTAATTTAGTGTTCTGATCGAAACTGTTAAATAATTAATCTGTACTCCTTCCGTCCACAGGTCGGATTTGTCGCTCTAAGGGAGTCTTCCTCCACACTGACGCCGCTCAGGCTGTTGGGAAGATTCCCCTCGACGTCACAGACAACAAGATTGATCTGATGTCCATCAGCGGCCACAAGCTCTACGGCCCCAAAGGTTAGCCGTAGCATTGGTCTAGATATGCTTTTATCTAATTAGACAGTCTATTAATGCAGCTCATTGCATCAATGTGGCAGTTCACAGTGCTTTCCAATTGCATACAACTTGAAATGTGAAATGGCTGACACTGTTAAAGCTGCAGATGCAATCCAAATACTGAGAGAAAGTGAAAGTATCAAAGGAAGCTCAAGTTTCAATTTGAGTGCAAACTCTGTCAAGTGTTGACAATATTTGAAGAGATTTAAGCAGTGTATAAAATGTCATTGATATGAAACAGGTGAAAGCCGTTATAGTGAAATTGAAAGTAAGTAAAACATGTTATTAAAGAGTAAGCAGCACGTATTAATAGAACAGATGGGAGGCAAGTTGTGGTGCTTTCAGTGGACCTGCTTTTGAAGTTACATTGCCAGTATGTGTGTGTATACAGGTGTTGGTGCTTTGTACGTGCGTCGGCGTCCCCGAGTGCGTATGGAGCCGCTGCAGAACGGGGGCGGGCAGGAGAGGGGGCTGCGCTCCGGCACCGTCCCCACCCCTCTGGCTGTTGGGCTGGGAGCCGCCTGCAGCATCGCACAGCAGGAGATGGAGGTATACAAGCATACCTGAAACACCCTTTCTCAATTCAAATTTTAAGACCAACTGAGATCCGTCTGTCCACTGCATGTACGCACGCACCTACACAATGTACAACACACACCTACACACTGTACTACACACTCCTACACACTGTACAACACACACCTACACACTCCTACACACTGTACAACCTACAGCATATCAGGCTACAGCCGTTGTGTATTTTATTATGTGAAGCACTATATGGTTTTAGAAAGATATCTATCTTGTTGTATATATCTACTAAAGCCTACAAATAAAGAGAGTAATTTAGGCCTGTTATATATATATTATTGAGGGATGTATATTATACTCACTGTTCTGCTTTCTGCACTGACCTCAGCAGCTGTTCTCACTGTAAACATTGTGTCGTGATTAAAGCAGTTCTATTAAAAACATAAGTAGCTTAATATCAGTGAATGCAATATGCAGAGCTGTCATTGGCTTAGATAAGTCCAGCCGTGCGTCACGCCTCCTTTTAAACATCACTTTTGCCTGAAAGACATCCCCGGAGGATACATCAGTGTATCCTCGGTTAGAGCTCCTCCAGAGAGCCTCCTCGATGCTCGATGTGCATTTAGAGAAATTAGATGTCCTTCAACATGGCGCGCCGAAATCGATTTCCGGGTCACTACCCGAGGAGTCTAGGAGGCGGAAGCTTGACTATTGAGAAAGGGCTATTGAGGCAAATGTTTCCAAACTTCCTGTGTGTGTGTGTGTGTGTGTGTGTGTGTGTGTGTGTGTGTGTGTATGTGT
>NW_011365876.1:52121-55573 GCF_000735185.1 Notothenia coriiceps | reverse complement strand
TTGTGTGTGTGTGTGTGTGTGTGTGTGTGTAGTATGACCACCACAGAGTATCCATGCTGGCTAATCGTCTGATCCATAAAATCATGTCCGAGCTTCCGGATGTGATCATGAATGGAGATGCAGAACAACGCTACCCCGGTAAACACACAGAAGTGAAACTCTTGCACAAAAACGCACCACTGTGACATGCTTGAATTTCAGAATACATGAGTTTGAAAGTGCTTGAACCAAAAGTCAGACGTTATGTCGACAAAAATGTTCTTATTACAGTAGTCAAGCGACATGACTGTTTCTGACTGTTTGTCTTTGTGTTTCAGGCTGTGTTAACCTGTCCTTTGCCTATGTGGAGGGAGAGAGTCTTCTGATGGCGCTGAAGGATATCGCTCTGTCTTCTGGGAGGTCAGACACACACTTTATATAATAAAAAGATTCTTAGAAATGTAACTTTACCCGTTTTTGGATGCTTATGCATGTGTGCATAATTATTGTCCCATCAAAAGCTGCCATGATTAATTAACCAATTGATTAGTCAATCAACAAATACAAATTGTATTAATCAGACACATTTTATTAAAATGTATGCAACAATGGCAGATAATGTAATTTTGTTGCCACTAAAACAATGTATTTTGGTAAGAAACACAATTGTTGACCAGTGAAACTCCATAGTACAAAGTGAAAACACATATAAAAAAATGAATGATTGTTTGTGTTCTCACAGCGCCTGTACGTCAGCGTCTCTGGAGCCGTCGTACGTCCTCAGAGCGATCGGAACTGATGAAGAACTCGCCCACTCCTCCATCAGGTACAAAGGCTGACATCATCACCGTATTATGTATTGCCAGAAGAAATATAATTGAGTAAAAATGTAGAGTAAAAAAATCTTAATCCTAAAAAATTATCCTGTTCATAATTCCAAATCTTTGTTTTGTGGATTTTTTTTTTGGAAAAACAGAGATTTATGGACAAAAATGCATTTTTATTTTAATCTCAAAGACTAAAAAATCTGTCTGAACATCAGCAATTAAAGGTGATTGTCTGTTCTTTGGTTTCACTTCAAATTAGTGATTTGGAGGTTAATGTAAACGTGTGTGTGTGTGTTAGGTTTGGTATTGGCAGGTTCACCACAGAAGAAGAGGTGGACTACACAGCGAAGAAATGTATTCACCAGGTCAACAGGCTCAGAGAGATGAGGTGAGTTCAACTGCATCTGTGTTTTTTTCTAACACAGATTATTCCGCTAGTTCGGTCATCATCGATTCAATCGGTAAAAATAACTCACCAAAGTTATATCCAATAAAAGGTTCACAGTCAGTCAAAAGAAGACTAACGAAAGAAACATGAGCAGTCAAACTATCTCACTGGTTAGTGTGGAGGGAAACTGATAAATGATTCATGGTCAAAGTTTGTCTTTTGTTATATTTAATAAAGAAAGTCAATATCCAAGTGAAATAGATCTCAAATGCTGGAACAGAGTAACATCATCATCCTCAGAGGATAAAGAAGTTCTGCACCCCGAACACAGCTTACAGTCCCACTATATACTCATGAAAGGAAACAGCCAACTGGTCCTACATCCCATCATTAAACCATAAAACCCCCTTGTCCTTAACCATTTTCAAATCCACCTTTCACACTTCCTTTTGCCCTCCTGAAATTTAAATTCTTAACACATGTCTCTGTTAAACACAAACAAGACTAAACCGAAAGAGTGGCAGACCGGGGTGGTGGTTCCCATTTTACTCTAAGGTACTCGAAAAGAGGGTCAGGCCGATTGTCGATCCTCAGATTGAGGAGGAACAATGCGGATTCCGACCTGGTCGTGGAACGACTGATCGTCTTTTTACTCTTGCAAGGATCCTGGAGGGGGCCTGGGAGTACGCTTCTCCGGTCTACATGTGTTTTGTAGACTTGGAGAAGGCGTTTGATCGGGTTCCCAGGGAGTTACTATGGGAGGTGATGCAGGAGTATGGGGTGAGGGGGTCTCTATTCAGGGCCATCCAATCTCTGTACTCCCAAAGCGAGAGCGGTTTGGCAGGGTTGGCCTCCGGCAGGGCTGCGCTTTGTCACTAATCCTGTTTGTAATATACATGGATCGGATTTCGAGGCGTAGTCGTGGGGGAGGGGGTCTGCAGTTCGGTGGACTAAGGATTGCACCACTGCTTTTTGCAGATGATGTGGTTCTAATGGCTTCATCGGTCTGCGACCTTCAGCACTCACTGGATCGGTTCGCAACCGAGTGTGAAGCGGCTGGGATGAGGATCAGCACCTCCAAATCTGAGGCCATGGTTCTCAGCAGGAAACCGATGGACTGTCCACTCCAAGTAGGGAATGAGTCCTTACCCCAAGTGAAGGAGTTCAAGTATCTCGGGGTCTTGTTCTCGAGTGAGGGAACAATGGAGCGTGAGACGGGCCGGAGAATCGGAGCAGCGGGAGCGGTACTGCAGTCGCTTTACCGCACCGTTGTGACGAAAAGAGAGCTGAGCCAGAAGGTAAAGCTCTCTGTCTTCCGGGCCATTTTCGTTCCTACCCTCACCTATGGTCATGAAGGATGGGTCATCACCGAAAGAACGAGATCGCGGATACAAGCGGCCGAGATGGGTTTTCTCCGCAGGGTGGCGTCTCCCTTAAGCCCCTGTCACACTGTCCCGAAATTGACACCCGATGGACACACGAATATGAAATTGTGAATTTCGCACGAAGATGGCCCTGAACCACACACGAAGGCAACATTTACATTACATTTAAGACATACAACTGAAAGTAACAAAAACGATTATGTTAAAGTACTATGATACTGTACTGATATTTTCAAACTTTGTTCTTTACTTTATCCGTCTTTACAGTGGGGCAAAAAATTATTTAGTCAGCCACCAATTGTGCAAGTTCTCCCACTTAAAAAGATGAGAGAGGCCTGTAATTTTCATCCAAGGTATACCTCAACTATGAGAGACAAAATGAGAAAAGAAAATCCAGAAAATCACATTCTCTTATTTTTAAAGAATTTATTTGCAAATTATGGTGGAAAATAAGTATTTGGTCAATAACAAAAGTTCATCTCATACCCTTTGTTGGCAATGACAGAGGTCAAACGTTTGTTGTAAGTCTTCACAAGGTTTTCACACACTGTTGCTGGTATTTTGGCCCATTCCTCCATGCAGATCTCCTCTAGAGCAGTGATGTTTTTGGGCTGTCGCTGGGCAACACGGACTTTTGAACTCCCTCCAAAGATTTTCTATGGGGTTGAGATCTGGACACTGGCTAGGCCACTCCAGGACCTTGAAATGCTTCTTACGAAGCCACTCCTTTGTTGCCCGGGCGGTGTGTTTGGGATCATTGTCATGCTGAAAGACCCAGCCACGTTTCAGCTTCAATGCCCTTGCTGATGGAAGGAGGTTGTCACTCAAAATCTCACAATACATGGCCCCATTCATTCTTTCCTTTACACGGAT
>NW_011365876.1:23726-51144 GCF_000735185.1 Notothenia coriiceps | reverse complement strand
CGCTGGGTGGCTGGTGTCTCCCTTAGGGATAAGGTGAGAAGTTCGGTCATCAGGGAGTGACTCGGAGTTGAGCCGCTCCTCCTTCGCGTCGAAAGGAGCCAGTTGAGGTGGTTCAGGCACCTAGTAAGGATGTCACCTGGGCGCCTCCCTAGGGAGGTGTTCCAGGCACGTCCAGCTGGGCAGAGACCAAGGGGTAGACCTAGGACCAGGTGGAGGGATTATATATCTTCCCTGGCCTGGGAGCGCCTTGGGATCCCCCAGTCAGAGCTGGTTGATGTGGCCAGGGAAAGGAACGTTTGGGGCTCTCTGCTGGAACTGCTACCCCCACGACCCGACCACGGATAAATGGGAGAAGATGGATGGATGGATGGATGGATGGATGAAGACTAAAAATACAATTTAACAGAGTAAAAGGCAAGCGGAGTATGACTATGTTTTAAATGATTATATGATTATTTGACAAGACGGTTAGAACCTTTTTTTTGGTTAGACAAACATACAGTTTTTGTAAGAGATCAATGGTAAAAGGTCAAATGTACCTATTGTCAGGGGTGCACATAACCTTTTTGCCCTGGTTCTCAAAGAAGCACCTGGAGATGTTGCTTGGTGCGCAACCTTAAAATGAAATAAACCGGATCTTTTGAGGGGTACTTTACTTTATGAACGGGGGGGGGGGAGGAGGAGGAGGTGCGCTAGTGAGCACGCAGCAGGGTTACTGTGCGGAGTGCATAAAGCAGACCCTTCACGCGATAGCGAGGGGTAGAGCAAGGGATCACAGATGCCGTCGTGCTCGCGGATTTAAAAAATCAAACCTAATAGCTCGCAAACTATACTTTGGCGGCCGTTAATATACTTGGGTGGCCCGCCCAATTAAAGTCTATGTGGGAAACCCTGCTATCTTACCAGTTCATATGCAACTCGCAAATCTCTCTGTCTCTCTCTGCGCAAATGCGCCTTTTTTCAAATGATCCAGTGCTCCTTTTTTGGCGGAGGGTGCACATGCGCACCAGTTATGTGCAGCCCTGCCTATTGTCCTTACTTTGCGTTATTGTCCCCCAGAGAAAAATGTGCATTGCAGTCACATAGAACCTAGAACAAACGGATACATAGGCAGAACTCATGTAAAAGAAAAACTAATCAAATGCATAAAGTGAGTGTCCAATCACAAAAAACATCACAATCAGACCCAGATGTTACATATATACTTATCATCAGTTGGGTCAATGTGAACATTTATGTTCGGTGGCCTGAGTAATAAATAGTGTCTCTCAAATGCTTTGGACAAGTTCAACACTGGCTGAACAACATTTGCTTACAGTTAAACGTAAAAAAAAAAAATTATGCATGATGTTCAGTCAACGACCAGTCAAAATCGAAGGATTAGAAATTGCTCTCTTACAGAAGATACAAGACCGATGAGGCAGTTTAGCTTAACCACTTAAAATATTTGTTTCAACCTATTTATGTCGCCTGTTGAGAGATTAACAAACCAAGTAGTAATAGAGAAGTGACGCGTAAACGACCATGGAGAGATAAGAACACTAGAAGTTTATAACACATAAATACAGTCAACTTTTTGAGAAGAATTGCAAAGAGTATCCTGTGCGAGTGGGGATCATTTTTAAATAATCGGTTTAGAAAGAGATGGTTTCAGGTCCGTCTGACTGCTTGTGTTTCTTGATCCGGCTTTTTAGTGTCAGCATTTGTACCCAGAACTCGGATATTAACTTGGTGGGAAAAATGTGACTATGGATAAAACTGTGAAAATAAGTGAAGTTGTTATTATACTGACTAATACATGATGCATACATTTGTTCCTTTTGGTTTTTCTATTTCAATAGAGATATAAGTTGTAATGTGTTTTAATATCATTATCTCTTTCTGTCTGTCAGTCCTCTGTGGGAGATGGTTCAAGAAGGCATCGATCTAAAGAGCATCAAGTGGACACAGCACTAGACTCCTCCCACTTCCTCTTTATTTCCTGGCAGACGTCGATGGCAATTGATTTCCAGGGAAATCTGGGAATGCACTAGCTTTCCTTCCCGTACACAAACACGCACAAACTTCCTGTCCGACTTGAAGTCTGTTTGTACCTGTAGCTCTGTGGCTGCGTAGAAATACCTCTCGTTGCTGTCAGAAGATGTTATTTTTGGAGAGTTTTTGTGGCAGCCTCTGCTTGTTGTGTCGTTCTGTAACACCTGAGTCCTGTATCACAAAGTCTGTTATCTTGTCTGGCTCTCTTTGGGATACCTAGCTTCACTTTCAGTTATCTCTGGGTTTCATAACCCAGCTGTGAGCATGTTGAAATTAAGAAAACCACCTACTTACAGCCTGTTAAATTAAATTAAATCAAAACCATGAAGTCATTGATATAACATCAACATTAGACAATAGAAAACAAAAACGGACACATACATAAGCCATGTGAGTTGAGACAAATAAGTAGTAAGAACAACAATTTAAATGCAACCAACTAATAATTGTTATTAAGCCTTGCCAAAAAATAACATGAAACCAGTGAGAAAATAATTAAGTCCAACAGTTGACTGTAAAAAAAAAAAAAGAGAAGGAAACACCAATAAAGGAAATGAGAATACAATTTAAATGATGACTGCCAACCAGAATATGGAGGCAGCAGCATGTGGTTTTAAGTGAGGTAGACTATATAATGGCTAGAATAAATTAAGAAGCTGTTGATGGATTAATATTAAAATTATGAAAGGAAGGCTGTGTTAATCATTGTGGGACTCTGCTTGTTCCCCATTTTCCCTGTAATGTGATTGGTCGGTTTTGATCTACTTGAAGTGAACTTGCTCTAAGGTCTGTTAGCATTGAAGGCCATGTTAGGAAAAGGGATCTAACATGATTGATTGTGAGCCAGTTTTGTTACACCAGAAACGTCTCGTAGACAGCAGCCTCGCTTTGTGATACAGGCTCTTGAAAAGGTGTTAAGCAGAAATACAGTAGGAACGATGATGGGCTGTGTACTTCAGTGAGGCTGGGGTCTGTAACTGAACCGTCAGGACAGAAATGTACTGAGCTGTCTAAATATTTAATGCTTCACTTGTTATTTTTTAGTCAAGAATATATTTGATGATTCACATATTGTCTCCTGCTCTGTTCTCATGTAATAGACTCTCCTCTTTGTCTCAGAACTCACATTACAGTTATTTTATAATTAGATCTTTCCAGTATTAAATAAAAGGTGTTGTTATGTAAGTTTATCAGCAGTCTTCACAGTGTTAAGAGCTGCAATTTGATTTTGTGTTAATGTCTGGAACACTCTACAAGACTGTAGCCTTACATTTTCTTAAACAACTGATTTTTGAGAAACAATGACAGAAACACTGAGATTAATTAGTATGGTTGTGATGGGAATCTGTAGGTGATCCTGAAAATATACAACCAAACTGGATTAAAAAGGATTTAAAAAGACTTGTATTGTATTCCTGAAATATTTAAACTCTGTCTACTGTCTTCTAGTGTTACTTTTATCATATACATTATTTTCCAATAAAGTTCTGCTTTTTGGTTATGCAATAAACTTTTGTTATCAGGGTGTTACATACTTACATCCATTACTGAGGTTTATTTGGTCTGGATAACAAGAATCCTGATAAACACAATACAAAAATAGGGACAATAATGCATAAAATACAATAAATCTTTGTAAATAGCACATGCTTTATTAATAATACTACATAACTTGTATGTGTTGTTAGATATCAACGTATAACAGCGTATAGGAAGGTGTGTGGCGCAGTGGATAGAGCCTTGATGTTGGGATCAGGGGGTCACAGGTTCAAACCCCACAGCAGTCAGCATGTCATTGTGTCCCTGGGCAAGACACTTCACCCCAAATTGCTCCTGTGGGGATTGCCCACAGTATTGAGTATGTACGTCGCTTTGGATAAAAGCGTCTAACAAGTAACATGTAATAATAACATGTAATAACTACAGATGCAGAAGCAATTACCTATTTTTTAACTATATTTATTTCACTTCATAATATACAACTAAGTAGTTGTTATATCATACTGAATACAACATCGTTTCCATCACATATTTAGAGAAAATGCATGTTTGGATAAACAACAAATCAGGGGAATGTATCGTTTATTATATATTTGACTCCCTCTTCAGGCTACAGGGGGCGATTTTGCTGAGACGTCTACACTTGCCATAGTCTCGCGTCAACATCACGTCTAGTATCGCGGTGTTTGAGCCGACATTTCATGCAGCAGCCTACGGAGCAGAGAGGAGAGAAGAAAAGAGCTCCGTTCATGAGTTAAACCTCAGTGTGTTTGTTGACAAATTTCTCGGTAAGAATCAAGCAGCGTCAGTCCGCTCTGCACTCACACCAGGAGCCGAGCCGCTCAAAGCTGCTCGATGCTCCGGTCCAACACATACATACACAAAGCAGAATTCACAACAAGCTAGGTAGCTAACGATGCGTTAGCTTAGCTAAGCTAAATTAGCTTCATTCAGTATTTCTGCTGGGAATTAGCTAGTTAGATATCACTGTTCGAATCTTGCTGTCTAATTTTATTGTCGGGTATTTAATGACTGCTTATTAATGTTTTGGCAGGTTGGTTTAAAAAGCTGGTGTGTGAATTTGAGCTCTCAATTTTAGTGTCTGAGGTCAGTTTTTTGTCGTGTTTCACTGCAGATTACAAGCCACACCCACATGGCCATGACGTTACCTCATAGAGTAGTGAAGTCCCGCCCTCCGGTTTCCCTCATGGGACCTTATTTCGTAAAGAATATGCACTGTGGTCAACTTTGAGAGACGAAGCATTTTTGATCCTGTTTGAATTGTGCCATACATTTCATACATGATATTGGTCCATTTAATAGATTATTATTCAACCTAATATATGTAGCTAACACGCTAGCTAGGCAGACCCCCAGGAAGTGAGCCAGACGTTAAAGAACATCTTCGTAGTGGCCACACGGTAGTACTGCAACGTCTTTGTTGTTCTTTGACGTCATTGGTCATAATAATCCTTAAATTGACTAACATTAGGATGAAACCTTAACAAATCAGCATTCTTTCTTGAGCTATTCAACTTACGAGTACGAACACTTCATAAACCCTTATTTAAATTATTAGGTCCTTAACTTGTAAAATATGTTACATGTCATTCATTTAGTAAAAATAAGTAATGTATTAATGCCTTAGGTCAGATGCATATTTTTTTCCAAAATAGAATCCCATGATGGTCTACTGGAGGTGGCTGGACTTTCTGCTAAAACTTTTGATATGAGTTGGTTCAAGATGAGTGATGGTTGTTATCGAGACAGTGAGGATCTGTTGCAGTTTGCTACAATACTAGGAGACCCTTTGGCATATCAATTACTACCTGCATACTACATACTGCTTACTGAATGACGATTAAGTATGCTGACAGATTGTCTTTACATCGCGACTGAATCGATTGCAACATTACTTGTCCAAAATGCATTGACTAAACATTTTCTGACAAATGTAAATCGGCATTACCTCTTTCACTCATGCAACATTTGTTGTATTATTTAAACATTTTTAGAACAATATATTTATCGTTCTTGGTGTGGATGGCCCTCAACTCTTATCTGATCGTCAAAGGCTCCAAAAATGGTTAATGCACTAGTGGAATTCTACAAGAATTATGCTTTGAGACTGGTGGTTTAATTATATCTATGCTTTTTTTTTAATTCTTTTTTTAACCTCCATTGAGAATGTCCCTTAATAATTAGCGAAATAAAAGTATTTCCTAGTTTTTCAATCAAGTTTCTTTTTAAATGACTTCATTTGATAAATTATTAGATAAATGTTACAGGTCCAATATCTCCGTCACACTTATGTAAAGAGAGGAATACCTGAAAGGGGCTGTAGTTAAGTCAGGGAATGATAAGAGGGATATGTGCTGTACTTCATTTGTTTCCGTTTCTGTCACGTACAAGTCAGTTGAGTTCTATAAGTAAACCAGGAATTTTAATTGTCACTTCGGAAATAAATGAATGGATATGGTGTGCCTGTGTACTCCAGCTGCAACACAATGGACCCTCTATCTATGTCCTGTCTGTTTGAGATTTGGGCTTGGAATTGGCTGATGTATGGATTGCTGGGTTTTAAGTTTGGCGCAACATGTGGACAGTGTTATATTCTAGCTTTAAACTGAGAAATCAAGGCAGTGCGTCTCAATGTAATCCTGAATTGGATTTGCTTTATTGAAATGTCTCTCTGGTTTTCTGGCTATTTGAAGGAAGTTCATTTATGTCTTCAATCCACTCTATTGTTTTTCTTGATTTATGTGAGTGCGAACTGCAGCCTTAGTTCAACTTTTTACCTTTCTCTGGTTGTTTCTGATACTATTAGCTGTTGCTGTTTCCTCTCCTACTGTGTTTTCTCTATTGCTGCCATTGATGTTTCAAACAGACTGTTTGCAGGTTATTACCCAGAGGGAGAACTTCCTGAGTACTGAAAGTCCAGGTTGAAATTTCAAAAAAGGTGTCAGGAAAACTGATAATCATGTGATGGTGTTGGTGTGAAGTGTCTGTTTGAGGCTGACTTCTAAAATCATTAATGGTGTCAATGTCTGGCATCTTGTCTAGAGCTGTGGTAGGCTGTAGGTGGCTGCCACACACCCCGTTCAGGATTTGTATATTTAATATCAACAATTTTTACCAGCAACTTTAATGATATTCATCGTGCCTGAAATATCGGTTGTCCATCCAGAATGGTCCTGGATCAGGATTGTTTCGGAGAGCTGAAAATGTGTCTGAGTATTGTGAAAGCAGCAAACATGTTTTTGTCAGTCTTGCTTTTAACCTAACTTCTGTTTGCTTTCTATTCTGACCAGCTGCTGTCTTTAGTGCTTTGCTGTCAATCAGGTGCTGATGTTGCTCTTTCGAACATAATGCTAATGTTGCTGTGGTTGATATAATGCTAATGTTGCTTTGGTTGACACGATGCTACTGTTGCTCTCGTTAACGCTTTGTTCCTGACTGTCTGACATCGCTTTTGTGAAGATGTTGGTGGTTCTTATTGCTCTGGTTGAAAAAGGTACTGCTGCTGCCTGTGTTAACATGATATTTCATTAACAAAGTTTTGCAGATTTGCTGGTTGATATCTTGCTCTTTTGGCAACAAGTTGCTAAAGTGCTGCTTGCTAATTTGGTGTTGCTTGAGAATGAAGGCAGTAGAAGGATCTTTCCGAACCTCAGTCTAGTATTTTCTGGTGGTTTTTGCAGGGTATAGCTTGCTGACTGCAGCTCGGCATGTTTAATCTCCTGTTTATTACTTGACCATTTTAGATGACGGTTTTAGTCTGTTTTGATATTTTGTGTAGCATGCCAGCTTAGGTAATGTTGGAGTTTGGTTTTGAAAAGGTGTGACTCAGGTTGAGTGGCTTCATTGATCTAAGATTTGTTTCCCTACTGCTAGTTTTAAAAATCGGTTGGTTGTTATGCTTTAGTTTCTACTTTTTTGTTGTGTTTTGTTGCGGTAAATTACAACCTTTTTAATAATAATAATAAATGGTATTTTTATAGCGCTTTTCTCGAACCCAAAGATGACCCAAAGGCTGATACTATACACCACACAGTAATTTCTCAATTTTTTCTTTATTCAGATGTAAATGTATTAAGGACAACCTGCCAACCAAAAACATGGAACAACAATACTTAATCTGACCATCTCATTTATTTTAAGTGTCTGTTTTAACAGTGAAAATATACACACTCTTGTTGCATTGGTTTAGTTAGCTGGAAGTTGCATGAGATACATGAAGGTTGACAGTTGACAACACAGAATATTTCAAAGTCCAAACAACATGTTTGCATTGCATGCTAGACAACAGTAAGGATACATTTAAAGTGCTACATTTCAAAAAGTTAGAAACAAGAACTGATGCCATGTTCACTCTTAGGATTGCAAAGTGTGCATCACATGCTGATGTCTGAAAACGGACTGTAGCATGATCTCTTCATTTTCAAAGCTCAGAAACAAGTTTATTATAAACATTTTCAAAGCTGCTGATGGAGGAAGAATGTCAATTTTTGCATATGTTTCACCCCATCCCCCCAAACCTTTTCCAAATACCACTGGTTTCCAAATGTCAGGACCCAACAATTGGTGCATATATAGTTATAAAATGATCCTTTTAGTTATTGAAAGAGTAATTTTAAGAAACTGAAATGTAAGAAGTGTTGGATTAGCCTTTGTTGGCCTATGAAGTCTTAGATGAGTTTCCTGAGGAAACATCTGGAAACCACTGGTCCCCCCTTTTCTGCTCTTCATCTGACAGTAGTGTTGCTTTCTCCCCAGGTTGTAGGGCTGTTGCTTAGCAGTCAGTATGGCGGTAGTCATCAGGCTACAGGGTCTGCCTATAGTGGCTGGCACCATGGACATCAGACACTTCTTCTCTGGCCTAACCATCCCTGACGGGGGAGTTCACATTGTTGGGGGTGAGCATGGCGAAGCCTTCATTGTCTTTGCAACTGATGAGGACGCTCGGCTGGGCATGATGCGTACAGGTGGGGCTATTAAGGGCTCAAAAGTGTCCCTGTTGCTTAGCAGCAAGACAGAGATGCAGAACATGATTGAACTCAGCCGCCGCAGATTTGAGGCTGGGGCAGGTGCTGGAGAGACAGCTGCACCAACTGCAGGACATGCTCACCGACAAGCAGGCACAATCCCCATACCTACAGTGCAACAAGGGACCGGGGGGAGAAGCAGTAGCCATGGAAACCAAGGTTTCGGTAACAACCCAGCTTCAGTGACAGCAGCAAGCTCATCTCATGAGCCGCCAAGCCACAAGTCGGTTGTTAGTGTTCTTCCCAGCTTCCCTAACAGCTACAGCTCTGCCCCAACCATCACCTCAGCTCTGGCATCACTCAATGCATGCCCACCACCCATCCCTCCACTTCCCAGCATGCCTTCCATGCCCCCCATGCCAACGCTGCCCACAATGCCAGTTCCTCCTCCAGTGTCTTCTCTTCCCCCTATGCCCACTATCTCCCCCCTGTCCCAAGGACTTCCAGTGCCTCCTATGTCCCATCTCTCCCACATGTCCTCCATGCCTCCCTTCAACCCCTCTCTCCCTCCCCCAGGAGGAATGGGCTCCGGCCTCCCTCTTGGTGCCCCAAACCCCATGCTGTTCAACCCTCTCTCCCCTCTAGCCTCTCTGGGCCTCCAGGCACACATGAAGGCTGCTGCTGCTGCTGCTGCTGCTGCTGCAGCAGCAGCTGGAGCCGGAGTGGCCCACCCAGATGAGTTGTTTATCCAACTGCACAATCTCCCATTCACCTGCTCAGAGATGGAGGTTAGGGAATTTTTCCGGGGTCTGGGGGTGGATGGGGTTCGCCTGCTGAGGGATGGGCAGGGTCGGCCAACTGGCAGGGCTATGGTCAAGTTCTTCTCACCCCAGGACAGCTTTGAAGCTGTCAAACGAGGAGGTGGCATGATGGGCCAACGGTTTATTGAGATAACCCCAGGCTCTGAGCGGCAATGGGCCAGTCTCAATGACAGCATGATGGGCCATGTTCCCCACAATAGCAGCAAATCAATGAACAGCAACGAGTCACAGGACCAGCATCAACGGCGTGGTAATGCTGGTGCTGGAGGTAGAGATCAGCGAGCAAGGTCACGATCTCCACATCGGCAGGAGTTTTGTGTCTACCTGAAAGGCCTTCCCTACGAGGCCGACAAGAAACAGATTAAGGAATTCTTCAATAATCTGTCCGTCCTGGAGGACAGTGTCTACATTGCCTATGGGCCTAATGGACGAGCCACAGGAGAAGGCTTCCTTGAGTTCAAAACCGAACAAGACTACACAATTGCTCTGGGCTCTCATATGCAGTACATGGGCACTCGCTTTATCCAGGTCCACCCAATCAACCGTAAGGGAATGCTTGAAAAGATAGACAGCATTCGCAAACGTGAAGCATCACAGGGCGATGGCAAGAACCAGGACGGTTCAAAAGTTCCCAGAAACTGTGCCCACATCACCAACATCCCTTACAATGTCTCCAAGAAGGATGTCCGGGCCTTCCTGGAGGGTGTAGGGCTGTACGAGGATACCCTAAAGGTATTGACAGATAGCCATGGTAATGGTTTAGGTCAAGCAATCTTCCAACTGCGCACAGAGGAAGACGCTCGAAAAGGTGAAAGACTGCACCGCCAAAAACTCAACGGTCGCGATGCATTTGTCCACCTGGTAACCTTTGAGCAGATGAAGGAAATTGAGAGGAACCCCCCCCCCCAAAATAAGAGGGGACAACGCAACCAGACCCAGCCAAACCAAAATCTAAATCCGAACCAGCACCAGCAGTCCCAGCCTTCTCCCCAGCAACCCCAGATAAACCCATTTGCGGGGATTAGCGGGGAGGAGTTTAACTTTCTCAGAAACACCATGGGGAACCTAAACAATGCCCCCTTTGTGAGTCCATTCTCAGCCCCAGGGAACGGGCTGGCAGGCCCTCCTCCTCTACCACCCCTTGCAGCAGGGTTGGGAGATGTAAATATGGGAATGGCTCCTCCACTGATTGCTGGTCTTCCTGGAGCTTCGATCATGGAGCCACCAGGCTTTCGACCCGGAGTTGCAGGAGGCGCTTCTTTCAACCAAGATGGGCTAAGAGGGTTAGTGCCCTTTGACAATGTCAACAGAAAAGCAGGTGGAGGTGGTCAGAATAGAGGGGTAGGGGCTAACAACAATCAAGGACGTCCAGGGGGTGGGGCTACTGGTGGGCCACAGGCGTTCAGTCCAGGAGCTGAAGGACACCGTAACCAGCCGGCCCCTGGAGGATCTAGCAATCCCAACGGTCAACGAGGTGCCCCTGGCCCGACAATTGTAAAGCTTCAGAATATGCCATTCACTGTTACCGTAGACGAGATCATGGACTTCTTTTATGGCTACCAGGTGCTACAAGGCTCAGTCTGCCTGCAGTTCAGTGAGAAAGGTCTGCCAACTGGCGAGGCCATGGTTGCCTTTCAAAACCATGAGGAGGCCTCTGCCGCTGTCATGGACCTCAATGACCGACCTATTGGAGCACGCAAAGTCAAGATAAGCCTTGGTTAAAGCCCCACCCAAAGCAGACTCATAAAAAACATGTGACTCCCATCTGAACCGTAACCCTAACACCATGGTGTAATGAGTGCAACATAAACCATACCATATTCTGGTATTAAACCAATAGCCCAGTTTTGACCTTGCCGCTGATTGTCAGTCATTACTAAAGCCCCTCCAGCTTTGTATAGATAATGGTAGGTAAGCCCACCCCTGACTTTATCCAGAATTAGTTCTTTTCTGCCGCTCCTTCACTGACTCTGCTAGCACAAACTGACTGATGAAAAATGATTATGTATATGTTTGAAGATACTTTGTCTGCTTTTTTGCCCTGTTTCCAGTGCAGCCTTTTGCACATCATGTCCAAGGTTGTCCTGTTTTGTTCTTATACTTATCATGATTGAGGTTGACAAACATTGTCGCTGTATGCGCTTAAACATGCCGCGCTGCTGAGGTTTCAAATGTACATGCTCTGTTGCTATGCTAATGCCTAATCATGCTCTGTTGCTTTTGAAAAATTGATGATGAAATACCACAGTGTGTTGCTATGATGAATTATGTTTCCATGGGTATATCTTTTAAAATCTCCACGTGCTCTGGTGCCATGATAAAATATGCTGTAGATGATACGGCGTTTACACCAAGGAAGGTGAAGTGTTGGTTCTCTATTTCTCCCATTTTCTATTGCTTTGTTAAAATTATGATTAAAAGCTACGATATCATCGTGAAATGTTTATGCTCTGTTGCTATGGTAAGAATTATACAGACCTAAAGTGTCGTTGCTATGGTAAAAGGTTGCAACACTGCTCTGTTGCTATATGGAGGATGTGTGATGGAAATACTTTTATTTTGTAAATAATCATGACTTGGCCGCTGAATCTTTTCTGATGTTGCTGTGTTTGAACAATGCCCCCTCCCTCCTTTTCTGCAGCACATGCTCATCTGTGTTTGGACTGCACTCGGACAAAGTCTGTAGCGATTTTTGTTTGTTTGGTAGCTTTTGTTGTACATGTTTGATAATGTGTTGGATGTTTCCACCTTCAAGCTTCTTTTTGTTTCTCTATTGTCAGTGTGAACAAACTTGTATAACCATAGATGATGTGGGGTCTCCTTTGCTTTGGCTAATAAAAGGACGTTCCTGCGATCAGCTCTCTCTGACTCTGCTCTTCACTGTCTGATGATGGAAACTTTTCTGAATAATGGTTACATTTGAGTTAAATTGCTTATTTCTTAATGTTGTAAAACTTTGGAAGTCTGGTTGGGTTTTAATTGGAATACAGATGATCTTCTCTTCAACATCTTCAATGAAATATAAGGTACTTAAAATAACTCTTAGCATGCATGCTATAGCTGAGAGCTGCTGGGTTGCTAATACGCTGTTTAACTCCTTGCGTTAATTGTAGAAGTTTGTTTGTGAACCACTTGTGTATTTCCTCGCAAATTCACCTCAAGATTTTCCTGCAGCAAATCTTGTTTTGGTAACATAACAGCTAATGTCATTCGACATTTAATCAACTCCAGGAGTGATAAATTGCAGATTAAATTATTATATTTTCTCAAGAAAGTGCCCAAATCAATCAGATGGGGTCATATTAGATTTCGGTTAAATTTAAATCAAAGCTTTGTGTCTGGACACATAATGCATGTAAGAAAACATTGAATGTGAAAAAGACTACACTTTATGTACTTAATTGTGCAGTTATTACATTAGACCAAATCATCACCTCGCCCCTAACATCATTCTAGAGTGGATTGAGCAGAGCATCAGTGGCTCTGGCTCAATCGTGAGTCACAACACTTAATTCCACAGTTGTGTTCTTGCCATCTTGACATACAGGGACTAATTGTGCTGCTACATTGGTGGCCATCAAGTTTTTACAGGCCGTATAGTTTCTTTACCAGCTATGCATACACTGTAAGCATATTTGGCACATGTACTTGGTCTTATGTTAAAGTCAGCTGTGTACTGTTGGATAACATTGGTAATCAGATTTTTCTTTCACTAACAGAATTTAATCAATTCTGTCACATAACTGTTGTCATTCTGAAAGTAGCTCCAAAGATGATCTGTAACTGGATATGACCCATTATAAGTGGTACCAATGATATGAAACGGTGCATACTTCCTGTTTCCTAATGGCATGAGAAAAATAAGGGGAGCATCAATTATCCCAAGACAATCAATTAGTTCCAAACCATGGGGTGCTCCAGTAGCTCAGCTGAGGGATGACAGATGGATGTGAAACTTTCTCACGTACATCTTTTTAGTTCTAGCTCTGCTGTTTTTAAACCCGGCCTGTGACCCAATAATACACAAATTGTATTTTTTTTTGCGTGAATAGGTGCTTTATGATAGATTTAAACTATTTTGATCTAAATCTAATTAATCACTGTAGCCGTTTTCTGCTTCTGTTATGTTATTTATGCTGCAGGTTTATAATTCAATATAGCCTCAGTCATTTCTGTTTAGTTCACACATGCAGTCATGCAGGTTCATAGTACTCAACCTAAAAAGCAGGAAGCATCAGTTTGAGTAGTTTTGGCTGAAGAGCCTTCAGGAAATGGTTAACCTCCTAACCATGGTACCATGATGACGATTTCCATCCGGCTGTGCATGCAAGTGTGTGTTTGAGATAGAAATCGATAAACAGGCTTTAATAAAGTTAACTGAAACCCTGTCTAGACAAACTAGTTGTTGGTAAAGATGACTGTGTCTGTGTTTAGCACTTAGTGATTGGAGAAATGCATTGGCATGAAAGAAAAAAATCCTGATGACAGATTTAGTTTCTGAAAAGGATGTAAGTCTGAACACTGAGTCTGTGAGTGGGTGACAGATGTACTGACACTGAGATATTGTGTGTGTGTGTGTGTGTGTGTGTGTGTGTGTGTTTTCCTCTCCTCTGATTGATCAATAGAAAGACAGAAGACAGACATTCAGGTGAGTGACGGATACAAAGATGCTCCATTTAGAAGATGAAGAATTACTAATAATAACACTATACACTAGACTATAATAACAAACCAGTGGCCTGTAGAGTATTGGTCGATTAATATTTCTCAGCGGCTGATGCCGATTATATTTGAGCATGCCAGCCAATGGCCGATATATGTTGTCGAATAATTTGCTTTATCTTTTCCTTTTTTTGCATTTTTCAAAAAAATATAACTGAGATACAAAATTGTTAATCATAAATGGTCATCTATTAAAGACTGCTGTCAGCATAGTTTTTAAATATATAAACTGAATAAATATAAATAATTAAACCAAACAGTAAAATATGTAAGAAAGGTACTTATAAATCAGCAATAAATAGGCACTCAATGCATTTAGCAGAGAGCAGCATCTCTTTGTCCTTGAGAGACCATAACATTTGTAAACTAGGGCCACATTAAGTTAACAATGACTTTCACAGTATTGGCTCAGTTAGATAGGCCTACTATACATACATAAAATAAATAATATGCCAATGTTCAGGCATTTTACAATATATAAAATTAGAGTAATCAAGGCTCCAGGGACTACCGCTACAATAGATATATATAGACTTTCAAAGAAGAGGGTGCCATGTGTAGGATAGTGTTTGAATAGTGTAAGGTGATCTGATCTGTATAGTGTAGATGTTTGCATATAGGGCCATTCTCTTCTGCTTATTTACCAGCAAATTCTAAAAAGCCATTTATCCATGAACATGTTTTAAATGGCTTTAGTGCTCTGGTGCTGTGATGTACTGTAGCTCAGTCCAGTTGCATAATAAACGTAATTTTGTCACTAAACACTTCCTGTTTAAGGATTATTAAAGAATTACTGATATTGTTTTGAGTAATTTATTTGTATTTATCAAGGTAAATTACAACAATTAAGTAGAATCCAGTTCTCCCTTTTATTCCCTCCCAAGTCCATCTGACAGGATCACACTGTGTCACTGCTCTTCATTAAAGTTGTATGATTATGACTATTTTTTTCCAGGGAATTGGGTCAATAGAGGATGAAGTCAAAGACGGCTGTGGCAGGTGTGTGTCAGTGTGCGTGTTTGTGTGTTTGCCATTTACAAGACACTGGTTATTGAGATGATGCCTTTTTGTTTTCTGAGAACTGTATTTTTCTATGTTTGGTCTTTTCTGTCCTGTCTCTCATTAGCGATGTGACGCGCTGCTGCCCTTTCTGACTTCACTGTATCTCTACTGCAAAGGATGAACACAATTAAACTGTGTTGTTTCTATGAGGAGGATGGATCCTGCTGTGTTGAGTTTGTTCTGCTGTGTATTCTGATCCCCATTATACTTGTGAGACTTTTATGCGTTCTCTCTTATCTCAGTAAAGCTGATTTTCAGACAGAGTGCTTTTAGCTTTAACAACAGTACTTCCGGTTTGAGAGTCTGCCCTTCAACATAAAAGCACATTTACTTTTCCAAATTGCACACGTTTTTCCTTTTCCTTTTGTACATGCTGCACATGCACTTACAAAGTATGCACTGTTGCATGCAGTATTCATACAATTGGGACATACTGCTTCATAATGTAACATTGCAATATTAACTTTGACCCTCTTGATCACATGTGTCAAACTCAAGGCCCGGGGGCCAAATCAGGCCCTTGGTGGATTTAATTTCGGCCCGCAGGATAATTTCTAATTAGTATTAGATCTGGCCCTTCACTCAATCCTGAGGGTTTACTCAGCTCAGAGCCTGACCCCAAACATTGCTGAACTTGTACCAAAGACGAGATGCCAAGTATCTGGCTTGAACTAGCATCACAGAGCAGCAAACTGAGTTTTAATGGGTGTTTCCTTCTGCACCTTTTTTCTTGCGACAACAGGGCATGTTTGGTTTTCTCTAAGCTGTTGTTGGGCCTATGGGAAAATGTAATCATAAGAAATGACTCCGGAAAAGCTGCAGATAGAGCCATAAGAAATGACTGATTATTTAATGTTTAATGCTGTTTTTATAGGCAATAATTTAAGCTTTGTTAGTTCCAGGTTTAATATGTGCAATAAGTTCATTTCAATACATTTTGCAATAAACATTGAATCAGTCCGGCCCTCGATTAGTACCGATTTTTTAATTTTGGCCCACTGTATATTTGAGTTTGACACCCCCTGATGATCATCTACTTTGACATTCTGGTATTTTTGGCATACTGATTTGACATGGTATGTATTGGGACATTACATCTGTTAATGGCATATTAGTATTGTAGTGTTTGATTTGAAACACTCAGTACATTTTTTACCAGTGAGTTTTGAAGTTCAATCTTGACCTCCAAAAGGAAGATTTTGCTGAGAAGCTCATGAAATAGGACAAAGCCACATTGCTATAAATGGCTGATAGACTGCAAATGACCAATCCTTTCTGCATTTCGGCAATCTATTTGTCAAGAGGAACAAATAACTTGCTACAAGCTGCCAAATAGCTGCTTTTCTGGTTTCTTTTTACGCTTCTCCTACGTCCATGGTCTTTTGACATGTGACATAAAACAAATATATTGTTTATACTTGTGTTGCTGGAGTTTGCTTGAAATGAACAGTTTAGGAACTGATTTGACTTGTTGCGGTGCCGCTTTTATTTTGAAGGAGTTGGTTCGGAAGTCTTTGTTGTTGCTGCTGTAAACTGGAAAAACGTATAAACCTTAGAGGGCGTGAATGACATTGGAGTTGTCCAATCAGGACACGGATGTGAAGCTGTTTGTCCAATTAGAACGTAGACGTGTAGTTGCTTGGCCAATCAGAGCGTGTATGTCTGTGTGCCGCTCCCTTTTTAGCAAACTGCTAAACGGCGACGAGCTGCTGATTTTTGTTTCAGATACAGTTAAAATACTAACTTTAGCTGTAGTTAATCTTAAAAAGGAGTCTAACGGAGTGTCCAGGTAAAGGTTAGTGCTTTCCCAGGTTTGTTTACTGTTATTCAAAACCTGGCGTTTCCTGTTACGGACTCTGAGTAGTTTTTCCTCCTCCCTGGTGTTTGTTCTTGTGGTCTGAAGAAGATAAAAAATATATCAGCGCGGATAAGGTGGTTTACAAAGTTTATATTGACACTGTGTTGTGTTTGTAAGACAGAGAAAGATGACTGGTGTGTTTACTGTTCTGCTTTGGCTGGGGACTGTTTGTACTGCCTCAGCAAACTTCCTTTCAGTCTCACGTGGGTGTTGCCTTCAAGTGCTGATGTTGCCTTTAGGGCCCTGCTCGCTCAGATCATTGAATATGTGAATAAGACAATTACAATTGCATTTCAGTCTCCTGAGAGCTTTTCTTATTTGTTTAGTGAACAGTCGTGTCAACTTGTAGGACACCAGCAGTAGTTTGGGTTAAGGTGTGTCTGTGTTCAGTTGACTCCTTCGATGGGTGTGTTTATGATCAGATAGATGTAAAAGTTACCATGCATGTACTTAAAGAGTCTGTGACACGATTTTCCCCCATCATCCAAACCCATCAATTTGAGTAAATATTGTCCCCTTGAAAACCGTTACTGAACTGATTTTGGATATTTGTACTTTGATAACCATTAATCTGCCCTTCAATGTTGACCATTTCCTGGATCTTCTCGGATCTTCTCGGGGATTCTTCAAGTCCCGCCAAATTATGGGTGACGTCAATGCGGGCACAGCGCTCCAGCTGCACAGTTCAGGATCCCAGCATCTGCATGTAAACGCACGATGGCGCACACAGCAGCAAGCTCAGACAGCGATGACAGTTTAATTTTGAACGTGTCTGAGAGCTCATATGAGGCTGAAGGATCGGTTTATGTTGTATCTGTTAGAAGTTTAGGAATTAGGTGCGTCAATAAGGGCGATCATACGGTCAGGTAGCCAGTGGTGGACTGGGACTAAAAATCAGCCCGGGACTCTCGACCGGCCCACTTCGGTACCACTAGTAAATTGTCAACGGGGGGAGTGGGGGATGTGCTAGTGACTTATCCGACCGGCCCACTTCGGTACCGGCCCATCGGGATTCGTCCCGATGGCCAGTCCGCCACTGCACCCAGCCCAGCCCACGTAAACTGTCAACGGGGGGAGCCTCGCTGCGGGGAAACGGTGGACCTCGTGTCCCGATCGGAGTGGGAATAATAATAATAATAATCCGTGCATTTTATCCATTAATTTCTCCAACATTGTGGTAAAAAAAACACACGTTTAATCCATGTTGGTCTGACTGCAACTACAAAAAGCTAAGGTTTGTTTTCTCATCAGGAAATGCAGACCGGCTCAAACAAAAGATTTTTAAATCATCATCCTCACGATCATTTAATGTATCATATGTTCGCCGAATTGACATGAAAGCACTAATAAATTTCATCCACTTGAGTTTACAAAAATAATCGATTTGTTTTTATATCACATCCGACGGGAGGAAATTCAGCAGCTCTCACTACCGATTTTTAATCCTAATTTAATCATCATCTTCACCACGATCATTTATGTTTATGTTCGCCGAATTGACATGAAAGCACTGACAAATATGAATATACTGTAGTCAACTTCATTAAAACGTTATTAACGTGCCTAAACTCAGTAATTCACCATTTCTACGCATGACAACACACTTTGTCCGTGTTTGGCTCTCTCGCCGCACAGTGAAGCGTTCCCGCAATGACGTCACTTCCGGCTTCCCCCAAAACCTCAAAATGAGTCGAAGGAATTTTCCCGCGATGTTCGAAATTATTGATATTTATCGGAACGGTATCGCTTTTTCTTTTTTAAACTGACGGTTCGAGATTACTAGTAGCCCACTATTTCATTGCACAACAGTTGTTGGGTTCGTGTCACAGGCTCTTTAAATAGAAGCAGCTTTACTACACATCAAAATACTCCTTTAGAAGTAAAAGTCCTGCATTCAAAAATGACAAGTATCTTAAGTATCAAAAGTTAAAAGTACTACATTTGAAGAATGTGCCTCTGTCAGTGTTTAATTAAAGGAGTGTAAATGATTATGAATCTATTTTGTTGAATGGACTCTAATTTGGTCTGCATCATATATTGTTAGATAGTTTAGTCTGTCATAATGCATCATATTTATAAACTAGTCTTAATCTGAAAAGTGAATATTGCTGCTGAATAATTGTAGTGGAGGTAAAAGTGCAAAATGTGCCTCTTAAATATAATGGAGTAGAAGTGTAAACTACCTAAAGTAGTTCAACAAACCTCGGGGAAGTCTGGACAAAAAAAGCCAAAGAAAATCAATTCAAATAAATGAGAAACAGAACAAAACCAGGCTGAAAGTAACTTGGATCCGACAGAATGAAACACACATACACCAGGTGCTACTAATGCAGAAGTAGGTTTCCTAAAGAAAGGAAGGGAATGACTACCCCCCCAAATGAAAGTCATGGTGCTGTGCTTGTCAAACCACACAAGTTAAAAAAAACATTTACACACATTAAAATTAAACTACACTGTTGTTCATACATATTGTCAACTGTGGCAGAGAAATATGAGTAAAAGTATAAATAACACAATTTATAACAATGTACAAACACTTGACAAGTCAAAGACAAATATTCATGAAGTTACTTTTATACTTATTAGCAAAATGGACTTGAAGTGTAAAAGTAACCGTACATCTCAGTATTTCATCACTTCCTGCTGTGACACATTCAGGTCACATACCGTATTTTCCAGTGGATGAACACATTCTCTTCAGACGGTTTCTCCTCTACAGAGAGCCCCGCCTCGAATATAACAGTTGTTGATGAAGATTCTCCGAGGCTTTAGCTGTGGTTTAGTACTTGAATTCAGTGTCTGTTGGAGGACTGGCTGCCTCCTTTGCATGTTTAAAAGATATGTGACAGTTGGTATGTACGGTAAAAGATGAGATAAGTAAGGAACCGGTTAGCAGAACACTTTATGACTCCAATAAAATGATACTGTCTACTTTCTTACTGTTTGTCACTGTATTATCTCTGTGGCGAAGCAGTGAACTGACTACAGTGAAAGTCTGCATCTGTAGATATTGGTTTTTATTGTTGGTGTAGAGCTTAATGCAATCACTTGAGTAGTTTATTACGTTGGCATCTTCCCGTTACTGGTTTTGTCCGAGTGCAAAAGCCACAAATGTTTAACTAACTGCCACATGCTTAACACAGAGAAACAAGTACTCCCAACTGACAATCTGTAACAAGAAAATGTTGCAATTTAACAATGATAATCATGGGATTTAGCTTGACAAGTGTTATTAAACCATCAGTCAGATGTCTAAAATCTGATTTAGTTTTCTGTTGCATTGAGTATGATCTGATGGTCTCTGTCTGTCCCCCTCAGATGACGGACTGTGTCACTAAAGTGGAGCTGTGTGTCTCCTGCACTGACCTGCTGGATAAAGATGTCGGATCAAAGTCTGATCCTTTGTGTGTGCTGCTGCAGAGCACAGGGGGAGACAAATGGACCGAGGTAAGAATTGAAAAGCTGCAAAACAGCTACTGCTTAGTCACAGGCTCCTCCAACAATACAACATATGGAAAAATCAAGACATAAAAATAAATAACAATCAAATAAGGACATAATAAAACCATCAAAGTAAATCTTATACATGTACAATTGACTACTGTACAGCAGATTACAACTCTTTATAAAACGGACAAGTCAAATCAAGCAATCTGATTGGTTCTTAGCCGTGATATACTGAGCGTATACCACGGGTAGAATTGTAAGTTACTTTTCACAACAAGTCAGTATCCCTCCGCGTCTGAGAAAAACAGTATACCGTTGGGCTGAAAAGCAAACTGCCTGCAGTTTGCTTTTCATACTGGAACAAGAAAGCAACGGAGAAGTAACGGGGCAGAAGCTGGGCAGAAGCCCTCCTTTTTGACGCAGCGGTCCAGACATAGACATCAAACGGCAAAACATATTCAGTGTGCAGTTCCTTTGGCATTAGGGCAGGGATATCTAGATACTTTTGAAGGTTTAACATAATGAATTGTGCTACTTTTAAAGCAAGCAACGATGTTTTCAAATCTGTAATCAAAGAGGTCCGCAAAAACGCTATCGACCAATCAGATTGCTTGATTTGACTTGTCAGTTTTATAAATATGTTTAAATTTCTTCCGTTACGAAACAAACTTACAAAGCATAAAATGGAAACATTTAAGATTAACTTCGACCTCCGGGGGGTCTTNACAATTCAGTATTTATAAAATGAAGTATTTCTTTTAAGACATGTTTTCTCTAAAAACTTGTGCGTAGAAAAAACATGGAAATTCCCTCACATTTCTAAGGGAACCTTGGAAAAACCGTGGAATGTGTTTTTTCTAGGGTATTCTGCCTCTTCTTTTTCTGGACTATTCTAAAGTGTGTGGTGCCAGTGCAGCTTGCCAGGGAGGAGGAAGGGCTTGCATCCAACTCTGGTGGGAGTTGTGTGGGCTGTTCCAGGGTAGGAGAGGAGGAGGGGAGGAGAGAGGAGGCGAAAAGAGGAGCGGTAGAAGTTAGGCTAAAGAAGGAAAGAAGACGGTGTTGCAGGAAAAAAGACAGAAGCCAGCAAGGAAGTAGTGAAAACTAAAGGGAGGGGTTGAGGTCGAAGGTCTCTAAAAATGTAGTCCTCTATGATTACTATACCATTGTTGGTACCCAGGAGATGTTTGTGTTTTCTGGCCACGGGCGTCCCCCCAACCCACCGCTAAGCTAAGGAGGCTTAATGTTGGGCTATAAAGGGGACGCCCTTATTATGGTCACATTGCACTTCACGCCTCCCCCCACCCATTCCGCTAAAAGGCTTTTGAAAAGGGGGGGAGGCTAACATCGTTGGGTGCTTATAAAAGGATCCTTAAACAGGCACTGGTCACATGGAACTTCCAAGTCCCAACCCACCCGCTAAGCTAAGAGGGAGGGCTACACTGTTGGGCTCACCTGAAGGGAACCTAACAGCACGGTCACCATGACTTCAGTCACCACTACCGCTAAAGCTGAATAGGAGGGTAATGTTGGGCTCTAAAAGGACCTACAGCACGGTCACATGACTCAAGTCACTCCACGCCTAAGCTAAAGGAGGTAATGTTGGGCTATAAAGGGAATCCTACAGCACGGTCACATTGGACTTCACGTCACCACCGCTAAGCTTAAAGGAAGGCTAATGTTGGTGTTATAAACGGACCTACAGCACGGTCAGATGACTTCGACGGTCACCATTCCGCTAGCGTAAAGGAGGCTAATGTTGGGCTATTATTAAGGCAACTACCGCACGGTCACATGACTTCGACGTCACCACCGCTAAGCTAAAGGAGGCTAATGTTGGGCTATAAAGGACCTACAGCACGGATCACATGACTTCACGTCACCAGCGCTCAAGCTAAAGGAGCTAATGTTGGGCTATAAAGGATCCTACAGCACGGTCAGATTGACTTCAGTCCATCTCCCTGCTAGCTACAGGAGGCTAATGTCTCGGCGCTATAAAGGACCTACATTGCACGGTTCAGCGATGACCTTCACGTCACCACCGACTAGCTTGAAAGGACGGCTAATGTTGGGCTATAAAGGGAACCTACAGCAGGGTCACATGACTTCACGTCCACCACCCCGCTAAAGCTAAAGGAGGGCTAATTGTTGGGCTAGTAAAGGAACTACAGCATGGTACACATGGACCTCTCACGTCACCACGCTAAGCTAAAGCGCGGCTCATATTGGGCTTATAAAGGGAACTATCTACAGACACTGGCTCACATGACTTCACGTCACCCCCTCACCCGCTCTAAGCTAAAGTAACCTAATGTTGGGCTATAAAGGAACTACAGCACGGTCACATGACTTCACGTCACCACCGCTAAGCTAAAGGCGGCTAATGTTGGGCTATAAAGGAACTACAGCACGGTCACATGACTTCACGTCACCACCGCTAAGCTAAAGGTGGCTAATGTTGGGCTATAAAGGAACTACAGCACGGTCACATGACTTCACGTCACCACCGCTAAGCTAAAGGTGGCTAATGTTGGGCTATAAAGGAACTACAGCACGGTCACATGACTTCACGTCACCACCGCTAAGCTAAAGGTGGCTAATGTTGGGCTATAAAGGAACTACAGCACGGTCACATGACTTCACATCACCACCGCTAAGCTAAAGGAGGCTAATGTTGGGCTATAAAGGAACTACAGCACGGTCACATGACTTCACGTCACCACCGCTAAGCTAAAGGAGGCTAATGTTGGGCTATAAAGGAACTACAGCATGGTCACATGACTTCACGTCACCACCGCTAAGCTAAAGGAGGCTAATGTTGGGCTATAAAGGAACTACAGCACGGTCACATGACTTCACGTCACCACCACAGCTAAGCTATGGAGAAAATCAATGTTTGGATATGGGGTGATAGTGTTGGGTGTACTATAGAGTTCTGCAGTCATGGCATATTTTTAATTACACATAATAACCAAATAATTAGATTGTTGATAAATAATCAGAAGTAATCTGGATATAATGACTTAGTGGGTAAAGGCAAATAACAAATCAGTCTGGAAAGTTGAGGAAATTATCCCTTTACTGTAATTGGGCATTTATTATGCCATATTACCATATAACGATATCCAAAATAACACGACATCTAACCTCTTTTAAGCGATATAATCTACGTAGTACATTACCTCTTTTTGCATACTCGTACTACCTCAGTATTTTCAATTCATGCTACTTTATATTATCGCCTTTTCAATACATTTTGGAAGATAACTTCTTCTTTTACTCGACGACAACATTAGTTACTTTACAGATTCAGAATACCAGCTGTGATGCACACATTAATGCATCAATAATCATAATTATCATCAGTTCAATATATAGGATTGTGAAATAGGGCATTATGCATGAGGCATACTTTAAGTATTTATTTTGATGCTGATTTTTGACATTTTGAATGCAGGAGTTTTTCTACAATTTAGCATTGCTACTTTTACTTGATTAAAATATCTCTTACAATATGAATATTTTCCAGCTTTAATTAATCTAAAAGTCAAAGTAAGATGAGAGAACTCGGTGTGTGTGGAGGTGAGAGACCGTTAGCTGTGGTGAAACGAGAGACAGAAGCTCAGCATCGATTGAAATATGAGACAAAATACAGAGCAGCACAAACAGGCAGGCAGGTGATCAATCAACAACAACAACAAACATCAATATGCATCCGGAAAACCACATCTGCAAGTCTCAGAGACGATTCCTTTGCTATCTGAGGCAGGATCTCAGAAGTATCTCTGTATTCAGATTTAATGCAAACAGCTGCTAGACAAGTGAGAGTATAACTAAATGGAGTATATTAGGAGGGCGATGTTGGAGAGGGGCCTCCTCTTCAATGTGATCATGAACGACTCCTTCATATTTCTCCATTCCAAGTGCCTCATCAGTAGTCAACATGAGAGAGGGGCTCTTCAGAGGCTAATGAACACATCGTTTTTAACACTGAGAAACACTCGAGAGGATTTAAGTTTTGAATACTCCATTCAGGCCGGGAAAACCATCAACAGCATCCTCAACAGACCAAGTAAAAAACAATGAATGACGCTGATGCTTAAAAGAGTAAGAGAGGAGACGCTGTGATGAGCTCTGTGAAAACATAACAGGCTGGGAAAGATCCAGCGTGGATAAGGTCCTTTAATTAGAGATGGAAGAAGTAGCAATTCATTAGTGTCAAAATACTCCTTCAAGTCCTATGTTTAAGAATTACATAAAAGTACAGAATCAACTAAATGTAGATAAGGAATCAAAAGTAAAAGAAGTCCTTCTGCAAAAACATGCCTTCATTTGTGATGCATTATTATTTTATAAAACGGACAAGTCAAATCAAGCAGTCTGATTGGTTCTCAGCCGTGATATAATGAGCGTATATCACGGGTAGAATTGTAGTTTTTTCACAAGTCAGTATCCCTCCGCGTCTGAGAAAAAGCTACAACGTTACAACTGTTACATTACGTCCGTTACGAAACTAACTAACTAACAAAGCTCCGGGGTCTTCTATAGCTATGGAGGAGTGGATTGAGCAGTGCCTATCTCCAGAAAGCACCTAAACTACGGCATGCAGAGCTACGTGAAGAGCAGGTGAGACCAACTGGAAAAATAGCACCATTCAAAAGCTTTCTGATGCGGGTCTTGAAACAAAGCAGAGAAATTATGACCGTTAGTGGCCACAGGTGCGAAAGCTCTCTCCAGAGCTACTGGAAGCCCAATCTCGGGGACCGGAGAAAGTGGAGCAATATTCTCGCCACGCCAAGCAACAGCCTCGAACAACCTCAACCTATACAAGTGACCACGTAAGCCATGCTACTGATGCTGGACAGTTTTTCAGTGGCTGCACAATAAACAGCAACATACACATTAATGTAAATAAAGAGCCAAATAATGGATCAACGCTCTCTGTCTAATATGTTCGCTTGCTGTTAGTGTTGTTGCATAGCAACCACCTTGCACTATGTTTCGTGCAGAAGGCAACGGAGGGACTATTTTATTTTGAAAATCATTATTTACTAATAAAAACTATTTAAATTAGTGTGTATTTTTCTTTCATATTGCCACACTTGGCCGAACCAGGCCCCTTAGCTGTGATATAATGAGCATATACCACGGCCTGTCGTGAGCTATTGCTTAAGTATAATGCAATAAATACAGTATGTGCTATAAACTAATATAAATGATGACTCAGGAGTTCAACATCCTTATGGCCTTTGAGATAAAACTGTTAAGATCACAATACAGGACACGTGTCTTTATTTTCTTTCTATAAATGAATCCCTGTCTCGGTCTGTCTCCTCTGCAGCTGGCTCGCACAGAGCGTTTGAATAACACGTCGAGTCCGGCCTTCAGTCAGCGCCTCAAACTGGATTATCACTTTGAGAAAGTGCAGAATCTGAAGCTGGGGGTGTACGATATCGACAACTCCAGCTCGGACCTCGGAGATGATGACTACCTGGGAGGGGTGGAGCTAACTCTAGGACAGGTACGCACCAACACAACTAACACCGGACTCAGTAGAAACACACCTCTTTTCCATTGACTCAGTGGAAACAGATGGGTAAGCTCATCCCAGTGTGTCAGCTCTTCAGACTGTACTGATGCCTTTTTTGTTGATTCACTTTCAGAATATACTTTTGTTGGTTATGCCGGTTTGGAAGCAATGTTCAAGACAGCAACCATCAGACCAGCTATTTATTGGATTAGGCTAAATACATTTCTTATCTTACATCTGACAAACATCCAACTGATTTTTGTATTCAGTCTCTACTTAAACCTTTTTTCCTCTTAAGTTTTCTAGTAAAATGTTTATATATTTAATAACTACTGAAACAAGTAAATAAGTGACACCTTCTCAACCTCTCCATGGTGATGTATCCATGATGTAATCCAAATGTATCTACGACAGTTTTTAACGGATTGCATTTTTATGTTTGAGTAACAACTAATTGTTTGTCATTGCTGTATTAGTGATTACGCTGCACAATATTGTCTTTACTAGATGAGACATTCTGTCTATAAAATGTCAATGAATAGTACAAAAAAAGAAGAAGGCCTATATCACTTACAAACAAACAATCCATTTTAAATATATTTGCAAACTAGTTTAAATAATTTTTGTTTCATCATAAAATCCAAACAGCAGCCATCTCGTCATTTATTTACTAAATGTTCTCAGGTCCACAGCGTCCTCTGCTGGACAAGCTCTGTAATCACAACACTGCCTCTGGATTGTATGGACTGCATTCACTTGGTGCATTTCTCCATGGTGCTTTTATATTGTGTAGTCACTGACACAGGTCTCTCCTCCTCTGTGTGTTTCAGATAGTTGCCAGTAAGAGTCTGACCAGACCTCTGCAGCTGAAGAAGGGCAAACCTGCAGGCAAAGGAAGCATCACTGTAAGTACTCTGTGTTTGTTCAAATGATTGAACTGATAAATATGTTTCTTATTTGTGACTTCCTGTACACTGTTCTCTGATCATCAGAATGATATTTGTGTGTGTGTGTAGATCACAGCCGAGGAGATAAAGGACAAGAGAGCCATTGAGTTGGAGTTTGAGGCTAAAAACCTGGACAAGAAGGTAAACTCTCCTCCTCCTCCTCCTCCTCCTCTTCCCATTTGTATTTATTTTCCTTCTTATCTTCATCTTCTTTCTTATCCTCTTCTCTACCTCCAACTTTTCAGGGCTGTGTTGCTTCATCTCTTCTTGTATCCACCACTAAGTTTATATGTGAAGTCCCTCCTTTGTTTTCAGTAATTCACTAAATCAGGTTGTACCATTTAACACTTAATATAATATAAGGAATGTTCTAGTAAGAAGAGACAATAAATACATAAGTATATGAATACAAAAAAAAAAAGTAAAAATGCTCAGTGATGGAAATGGGTCTATATCTCTCCTTTCATTCACACTTTCTGAAGTTACAGTAATGTGACTTTATAAATATTCGGGTC
>NW_011365876.1:5802-23681 GCF_000735185.1 Notothenia coriiceps | reverse complement strand
CTCCTTATTGTGAAACAGCCTAATCTCCCGTTAGCTCCGAGCTAGCACCAGATGCTAAAATCAACCCTGTACTCTCTCAGTCTCTCTTTCTCTTTCTCTCTCCTCTCTCTCTCTCTCTCTCTCTCTCGAATCGAATCGAATCGATATCGACCAGTGGGCCTTTATTTGTCATGGAACAATCAACGAATCTACAAAACAATGACACCAGGCCAAGCTCACCTTCATCTTTTGGGAACAGAAACATCTTCACTTCGGCAGACTTGACATTACTCACAGCCAGCGGCAATGCATCGCTTCCCGCTGTGTTTTTTCCTCCGATTTTTTTCACTGTCGCTCATTGTCAGGTTTTTCGATGTTGGGCAATCACTTGCCAGTCGACTCCGCCAACACTTTCCAGTAAAATACTGCTCAAAAACGTTGAGAAATTGACTTTTGAAAAAGTGAAAAACATGGAACGGTGGTGAATGTAAATTTAGTGGCGGCGGCGTCCATCTCGTGACGGTCCCGCAGTAGATCGCAAGCCACGCCCACGAAGCGGAGGTCAACTGCGCCAGATTTCCAGGGCGGCAAATTCAAAACTCGTCAAATTCATTGCTATCCAACATCTTTTGAATATGGGTCCATAGACAATTTGGTCCATTACCTATACATATTAGCATAACAGATCATGCACAGGTGCACACTTTCACTGGGCCTTTTAAGGCGGAGACACCCCCAGGTGATAGGGTAATTTTTTTTACTTAAAGGTATCAGCTAGAAATTTCTCCAGTTAATTCTTACAATAAGGCAAATCTGTCTTTTGTATTACAGTTTCTTGAATGCATGTTTACATATGCAAAATTAGGCCATTATCTCATCAAATATGTGCCATATTTTAACACATTCAGGAATACGAAATCTGAACTTTGGATAAAGCCAGGTTCAAAATTCTTGTTTCATTTTGTCGTCCATATTAGTATCTAAGGCTTTTACAAAAGGATTTTGGATATCTCTTTTTATCACTCCATAAATCAGGAAAATACTGTCAACAGCCTAAATATCAATTATTGCCATGTTTTTAGGTTACAATGTTGTATAATTCAGGCTATGAATGATATATGAACCAAACCCGCTTTCTGTAAAGCCTTCATAATATTGATAGGAATATAACTGGAAGTTGGTGTGTCTACGTGCTACTGAGTTGAAATTTCGAACTCAGAGTAGGAGAAAAAACTCATTTTTGTGAAAAGGACCTTTAAGATTGCAAGTGAGGCGGCTAGCTAAACCTCCTGTTCTTTGGTGACAGCTTGCGCCTCGAAGCTCTTCGCGTGAAGGTATTTCATGTTCGGGGTCATTTGTTTTTTGTATAATCTTGCTTCGTGCAAGGGATCATTGTTGTCATTCTTCTCTGTAAAACTTTTTTTTTGCCGTTCTTTTGCCATTTTGAATTACATTTCTAGCGGAAAGCTAACCAGGAAGTGTTTTCACACACGTGACGCATCTGAACGAATCACGTTGTCTTGGAAAATTGACACCAGGCCAATGAGATTTCGTTTTTTGGTTTAAGGACCCCTTTGTGCTTTCACGATTGGTTGCTGATACAAAGGAAATTGACCATATTTGGATCCGATGAGATTGTGCAGGAGAGACACAGCTTTCTAACGATATCTCTGTTGACATGGTGCACCACAGCGGTCGCGGTTACTTTATGTTACGTTGAAAGTAACTTTTGGTGGGAATTTTAGGAGAAATCTACGCGGCAAATAGACAACACTATAGTCAAATAAGACACTTAAATGGTGTATTTTTGTACGTTTTCTTCCAAAAGCCTGAAAGGAAACATGTTTATAGAATTCAAAATAGCACAAAAATCTCAAAATTGACCAGTTCTTGAAAAACGATGTTTTTGCCTGCCGTGTCTCGCCTTAAATAAGTGCAGGGCTGACTCCTTTGATGGAAGACTAAAGTGACTATACCTTTACTTTTTGTTATGCACATCCATACTTATAAAGTTCATTGTAGTTTAGAAACCTGGTTACCCATACATATAAGTGGCAGACTAAATCTGCTTTCTCCTCATTAATATTTCTATAATCCCATAACCTGATTACTGGTAAGGGGTTTCTCATTTAGCATCTCTGCTTACTGGAGAAACAAGGCTGTGATTCAGTCACTTCAAAAATGTAAACACACTGAATGACATGTCTTTTCTCTATTCAGGATACGTTTGGGAAGTCTGATCCATTCTTGGAGTTTTTCAAAAAAGCAGACGATGGGAAGTGGCAGCTGGTCCACCGAACAGAGGTACACACACACACACACACACACACACACACACACACACACACACACACACACACACACTCACACTCACACTCACACTCACACACACACACTATGATGTCATTTAAATTCAAACGATGGTGAAAAATGGCTAATGATGCCTGTTTGTGTCATTGTGTGTAGGTGGTGAAGAACAATCTGAGTCCCTCGTGGAAGAAGTTCACCGTCGCCCTGCAGACGTTCTGCGGCTCCGACCTGGAAAGACCACTGAAGGTTCGACCAATCAGAATCCACCTTCAGTCAAAACAGCCCATCAAATCTGTAACAGTTAACATGAGCTCTGCTCCCCCCTCTGCAGGTGGATTGCTCTGACTATGACAGCGACGGCACTCATGATCTGATTGGTTCTTTCACCACTAAAGTCTCCGAGCTGATGAAAGCTGCAGGTGGTTCCCCGGTGAGCTCAGGGAATATAATATTATTTATGTTATATTCGCACGCTTCAGAGGTTTTTAACGTGTCTGGTGCGTTGTCCTCCAGGTGTCGTTTGACTGCATCCACCCCGACAAACAGAAGAAGAAGAAGAGCTACAAGAACTCTGGAGTCGTATCTTTGAAGAACAGCAAGGTAAAGACCACATTACCCAGAGTTCCCTTCTTTGTAAACCATAAAGGGGGAGTCCTTCCAAAGTTTTCCTTTTACCTATAGTGCCGGTTTGAAAATACTGGTGTCGACTCTGAATCTGAGAAGGTACCAAAGCTGTCGTATAAATGCAGTGGAGTAAAAAGTAAAATAATTGCAATATTTACTTTATTTAATGTAGTGGAGTAAAAATGTTAATACTTTTCAAAGTCATCCTCAACTACAGCACTAAATGTACTTGATTACATCCCACATCTTGTTTCAGATAATTTTTCCCAGATGATGTAAATGCCTTTGTCTGCAGTGGTATTTTGTGCCGTGAAAAACATATATAAACTAGCCATGCTTCACTTCTGCGATTGTTTCTTGAATGTTTCACTGTGTGTTTGCAGATGTTAACTCAGTACACCTTCTTGGACTATGTGATGGGCGGCTGCCAGGTCAACTTCACTGTATGTTTACATCAATACATGCACATTTTAATCCACCAATTACAGTCAAGTCCACATCATTAATATATATATATATATATATAAAAAAATCAAACTTATTAAATGTTGTGTTTTTTAGCTGATAAGATGATTGCTATCAGGACCTTTTATTAACTGTGATGGATACAGACGTTTCAGTTATCAGTCATAATCCCTTCCTTGATCTGTTCTATACCGATGTATTTGAAGAATGGATGAATGTGTGACACTGCAGGTGGGGGTCGACTTCACCGGCTCTAACGGAGACCCTCGCACGCCCAACTCTCTCCACTACATGAGTCAAGACGGGCTGAACCAGTACCTGTCGGCTCTGTGGTCCGTGGGTAACGTGGTGCAGGACTACGACACGTGAGTACACGCTCACACAAACCTGGGGAAACAACTACGCAATCAAAAATCTGAATCCTGCTAGAAAAATATAATATGCTATTATTTATGTGACTCAGTGTTTTTTCTCTTTTCCTGTTTCAGTGATAAACTCTTCCCAGCGTTCGGTTTTGGAGCCAAACTGCCTCCAGACTACCAGGTAAGCAGCCAATCACAACACAGCAGATTAAATCAGTTTTTATAAAATTGAATGTTGAAATAACAGCATCAGGTTTTTCTAGCAGCCAATCAGACCTGTAGATTGCTTTTGTTTAATTATCTGTTGTATTGATCTTTCAGACTGCAAATCATGAGTTCGCCCTCAACTTCAACCCCGCCAACCCCTTCTGCCAAGGTATTCACACGCAGTTACAGCCCTGTACTCTAAATCTTTCACTATCTCTTGTTTATAGTTTACAGTTCTGAAGTTGAAATACTCAAATACATGGTACCAAGGACTAATGTTATTTGTGACAAATTGACAATATGAAATGATAAGTACTGATATTATGATACTAAAGAAGCATTTCAGTGTTGATGCTAGTCCAGGTGGAGCTAGTTTTTACTACTTTCATTTGTATAAAACTGTAAGGATTGTAACTAATTGGTCCCCAACCTAATGGTCACACCCTCTTTGAAAAGGAGACAAAAAAAAAGTGCTGTCAGTACACTTGTCCCTATTTGTGATTGGTCAAATGTTGCTAACCCCGCCCCTTTCACGTGAACGCGCTCTCAGCTGGAGAGAGAAACACTGGCTTGATTTACCGACTTGATAACCAGCGTCGTAGGACCACTTGGCGAGATCTCGATTGTTAGGGTTAGTTTAGATAACTCAAACATATCCAGGGTATGTTGAACTGGCTTCGTAGTACAGGCCACAGGTGGCTGCATAGCAGCGCTAATGTCAAAGACACAAACATTATATTTTTATTTTACCAGGATGCAGTGACACAAATATTTGGGAAGGCCTAGCCTTCCCTAGCCTACAGTACCCGCCGCCCCTGGTACACACATTATAAAATATCCCTGGTTCTTCTTATTTCCCTGGGTAACTACAGCAGAGTTTGACAAGAACTACAGAGAATTCCTGTAATCAACCCGAACTTGATAACCTGATTTACTGTTTCTATATTTCCCTAGATTGTCTCAGCTGCTCAACATATGACTAAATATTTTCCTCTCTGTTAAACCTCTTCTCTGTCAGGTGTCCAGGGCATCGTGGAGGCCTACAGGATGGTCCTGCCTCAGCTGAGACTCTCTGGACCCACAAACTTCTCCCCCCTCATCAACCACGTCGCTGGCATCGCCTCCCAAGCAGCGCAGAGCAACAACGCTGCTGTGAGGACACACACACACACACACACACACACACACACACACACACACACACACACACACACACACACACCGAGTGACACGAGCAGATTTAGGTCGAGACCGGCGGAAAGTTTGTCTCAAAACTCTGTGTGTGTAAAAAGACGATCCACAAGCAGATATTTGAGATCCACAAGCCCATTTTTGGTTGACAAATACAAAATGGATTGACAAATGCCTGATCGAAAGTTGTCAATGTTAAAGAGATTTTCACAATTTCCTATTTGTAACTTAATTGTAGTATTCACAGAAAATATTTTGCGTATTTGCAGATCTGTTTTACATTTGCACATTTATTAGTGAGTTTGCAAATCTTTTAAATGCATTTGTGGATGGTGTTTTACATTTACAAATCACATATTTACACACAAATTATTTGTATGTTCACGCAAATAATTATGAGACAAATTTAAGCCCATAAGACTAGCTTGTTGCAGCCGGTGTCCCAGTGGATGAAGCCAATGCAATATTGTCACTAAGTCCTTGGCAGCGGGGCTTGACTTGAGAAGGGGCCACAGGCCAAGTCAGTTCAGTACGCTAAAGACAAGCTGTTTTACAGTCACTTTCTCTTTAAGTCACTCTGGTTCCTGGCAAGTCCCTTTTGTCATGGTCTCCTTTCCCTTTCTGTTTTAAAGCTGCACTCTGATGCAAGGAGCAGATTAGTGTTACATGGCAATGTTTCCTACAACCTTGACATTCTTGACATTTTTTTAAACTACAGCACTTTGAACTGTGACCTACATGGTTTCTTGAGGGAATCAAGAGGTAAACAAGCACTGTTAAGCTTTTTCTGACCTTTATAGTTGACTTTACTGCCACTATTTTCATTTATTCAGAATCAGTGATGGATTTGTTTTTCAGCCATAGTGGCATGAATTTAGGGATTGGATATTGGAAGGTTTCCCACTACAACATTTTGAGAGATTCATGGTCCCCAGAGGAGCAATCATACTAATATTGGTGATCACATGACTTTTTCTTTGAGTACCAGGAAAAGCGCTTTATAAATGTAATGTTTTATTATTATATCCATCAGCCCTAGCTGTACTTTTTGTCAATGAGCAAATGTTAGTATGCTTATATAATTTGTATTCAATTCAGATTGTGGCTTCCAATAATCATTAGAAAACAACAAAGCTCTGTTTTTGTCTTGTGTCATACATCCAGTGCATTCTAGTTTGGTTTGCTTTTAATCCTCCCCAGTGTTTCCCATAACATGATTTGTCAAAGGACGGCCGTGCAATGTGGGAGTATCCTTTCGTTGGAACTCCCCCAGCTTGCGTGCCCTCGCTGGGTCATTTCCTCAGTGACACTGCACTTTAAATGGCTGAATAAATCGAACCAATCTCATCATTACGTTATAATTTCAATAATTCCCAATTGTTCTGTCAGTTATATGTTAATACAGTTGATATATTTTTCGTAGCAGTCAAAAAAAGTCAAGCAATAAATTCCTTTTAAAATGGCTCGCAGTCAAGACCTTACTTTTCCTCAGTGATCACTGAGAGTCACTGTACTGTAGTACCATGTAAACATGTCCACTTGATCAAGGAGCCTCAGGCCCGGCCCGGATGGGGCTTCATTCTGAACACTGCTGGTTCCTCCAGCTGGGCCTACAACCTCAACAGAATCACACACTCTGCCCCACCTGTGACAATAAACAGCTTTATTACCTCCTCCCGTCCACTGACGCCATTTAATGCTTTCACTGGGATCATCATGGGGACAGATCCAACTACAACCCCTTAAAGCTCACCTGACAGAAAGAGAGTGAGAGAGTGTCAAACATTTTCATTTATGGAATTTAAGCAATGTTAGCTTATTATTATTGATTCATACTTTTCATTAGTTAATCTTTCCTAATATGCCACTTTATTGAATTCTGAGACCAGTAACCCAATTAAAATGACTATTGCTGATTCAAGTCTCAATTTTATAGATGGTAACAGCAGCAGGTTGAGATGGCTTGATACCACCTTTTTGGGGGCGAGATATAGCAACATTTAGGACCTGCCAATACTGATTCTAATCAATATATGGAGAAAAATACTTACAGCAGGCAGCTAACACTTTTACCACTTTGTATGTAATGGTATGTTTGTCAGTATCTTTTGTATGATTCAAACTTCAATTTTTAAATTTATTTTATAACTTATGATGTGTTAACCAATGATTCTGATTACATAAGATTCCGTGTGGGTTTTCACCATACATCAGGTCCTCCCAAGATGCAAACTTAAAAAATGTTGGCCAATCGCCAGCCGTGGTCAACTCCACTGGTTTTAGTTAGTAACCCTAACCCTCTCGTGTCACATCTGATTCCAAGAGACCAAGATGGCAATGGCCAAAATGCCAAACTAAATGATAGTCCAAAAACCAATCTGTGTCGTCATAGTGGCTACTTTTACAAGTCTATGAGTCCTCTATACATACAAAGAGACAGCCTATCATGCAAAGTTCACTAGGGATTTTTAGTTCATCGAGAAGTGAATGAATGGTCAGACAGATTAATTGATCTCAGATGTGTGAATGGTTCCAGTCCTGTTGAGAAAGTTAGTTTTTGCTCTCTCGTTTTTACAGCCTCTGGCATATTTGGGCATTTATATAAATATGTTTTTTGTTGGGCAATATTCTGCCCAGTCCTCATAACTCCTTTAAGTCACACAGACTCATTAAAGTGATTGATTGGCTTCTCAGGTCTTTTCTTTTTCCACTACTTTATTTACCTGTTTTGGAGCCCATTCGAGTTTTACACTAGATGTTGGTAACATGATCTCTTTTTTTTCCCTGCTTAAGAATTTATACAACGTATGTCACCCTGTACTGTATCCAGAGTTACTTCTCCTTATAGCCCAACGGCTCTTTTTCCGGGGAAGCCTAAAAGACGGCTCTGTAGGTTAAGGAGTGTTAAAGAGCCACACACATGGTTTTCCTAAGCTATAAATCTTATGGACAATTTCTGATGTGGTTACAGATTTATACCTCCCCAACTAAGTGCAACAGCTGCAGGTAATTACTTCCTCAGCTGCCTAACTTTACCTCCACTTGTTCACTCTCTGTAGCTCTTCGTCTATTACTGATTCTATACTAGCCTTTTATCAATTCAAATAAGATGATAAAGCGGGGTACATTAATCTATTGGCATAAGGATATGGAGACACTGAAGCAGAGAGTAGAAATCCAACTCTAAGTTAACATTTTTACAGTTGCACCCTTTAGTAAGCAAACCTTGACTCTTGGTCAGACTATGAGTACTATGTAGCTTTATTGGAGTACTTTAGTTAAGCATTACTTTGATTTTCCGGTACTTAATGTGTAAAAAACTATTTATACAATTGCTTTTGGGTAACAATTGTGGTTCTCCATTGTTTCTAACTTGTAGATTGAAATCTTTAGACTGGTCTAAGAGCAGAACATTTCCAAAATTGGACATTAAAACGTTTTTGAATGACCGTAAATATGTTGTTTGTTTTTTTGTTTTTTTTGTTGTGTCTCATTATGAATTTCTTTATATATTCAGTACCGGGTCATATATGACATGTAATCCCTTGGCAATATGCCATGATTTGTGTTCTTTACTTATACTTGCTATTTTAAGTTCATACATGGGTTCACAAGCATAGGAGAATGCAATGACTTCTCAGATAGCTTACTCATAGCGTGACACTTCTTACCCTCAACAGTCAACACCTTAACCACGTATTTGACGGGGGTGGGACCAACAGCGGTTGCGAAGGAGCCTGTGAACACCGCACTCTAAAAATGGAAGTCATACCAGTATTATACCCTTTGTACTACTCTTATTTTCTCAAAAATGGTATGGGTTCATTGAGTTTATTGAGCAGTCTCTAATGGTCCATTAATGCGAACAATAGCACAAATGCTAGCTAGCTGTGATTGTCATATCCGGTAAGTCCACAACAGCTGTGTTCGATTTGAGATAATCTAGCAGTTCATGTACTACGCAAGTAGGTTCACATTGTGCGTCATGAACAGAAGTGCCAAAACTGAGAAACACCTTGATTTTCTCTATAGGGTGTGAATTTGGTTCCCTTGACGATGTAGGTACTGTAAAATGAAAGGTGAAATATTTGTGAAGGGGCAGTAAAAATGCCATTACCAAATGCCTCAGCAAGTGTTAAAATAACAAGAATGTGTCGAGTGGGAATTAGTGCTGACGTTAGCAAATTAGGCTCACTTCCTTTAATTTTGTGAGTGGAACGTTTAGTTGAATGCAAAAAGGACAGAGAGGTTAGATTGCTAATGTTTTTAGCTAACGTTATTTGGATGCACATTTGAAATAGGCCCTATTATGCTTTTTGGGGTTTTCTCAAACAGACAGTGTGTTATGTTTTATGCATGTACTGTAAGTGATCTGCAAAGGCTAAAACCCCAAAGTTCCCTCACACATGAGTAAAGGCAAAAAATACAAATATGATGAACATATTAGGGCCCCTTTAAGGATATAGGTACAAAACAACATTCTACCTATATCCTTATCCAGTTAGCCGTGCATCATTCAAGTTTACAGAACTTGTTGTTGAAACAATGCTTCTCTGTTATCACCCCAGAAACTCAAGAGACTGGAGTGACCCCAAAACATGTGTTAACATAAAATAAATAATATGCACAATAACTGCAGTTACATTTGAAGTATCTATTTTATTTCCCCAAAAACTAAACAAAAATTCAATCTGCAGTTTTTTTTGTAAAAATGTTAGTATTTCCTCCAAGCTTCTTGTGGTCAGGTCACGGCATCCATCTAAAATCATCAGTGAAGAGTTGCCAGCTGATAAATCCGTCAGAACGTGACCTTGGCAGCCTGTGGCGTTAGGTGCACTCAGTACACTCTCCCAGCCTGCACTGGGGTGAGGTCCCACCATGCGCTCATGCCCATAACTCAACTGCAGCCAAACCAACTCATTAGTGATACAATCCTCACCACGCGTGTGTGCGTGTGTCTTTGTGTGTGAATGAGCAAATGAGAGAGTAAGGGGTGAGATTTCACGTTGTTCTGGAGGATTTGTCATCACAAGCTCAGAATGTATTATATTGTTACAATATCTCTCGTATTCCAACTACCTGTAAAATGTTCCGATTTGCTAATATTTTCCATGATATTTTCCCAGATTCGCTTGATCACTCCCAACACATTATCCACACATTATCCACTCTTTGCTTGCACAATATCTATTCATGTTACTCAATAATCCGACCAAATGTCCCAATTTAATGTGCTTATTAACCATTATGAAAACAGACATGTTATGATGATGTGTGTGTGTATAAGCAACACCTCAAAGCTGAGTGTGAAGACTTTAACGAGGAATGTTAGCCGCTCACTGAGCTCTTTGGCAAACCCAGTTCAATCAATTTTTACACACTTTGCCTTTCTCTCAGACCTGGTCATTAAATCACGTGTGGATGTTACATCTCTAACACTGTGTGACAAAGTGCTCATTAGCATCTGCACGTTTTAGTCCTAAAAGCCCACTGATTATTGGACTGGTGAATCACACGATATGAATGTTATTTTAATGGGAGCTGCAGCTTTACATTAACCTGCTAGTTCACATAGTGGCCAACCCTTTAGGAACACACTTTAAGTTTGATAATCAATGTATTAATGAAGGTCAAAAAGCCTCACACTAGGTAGGAAAATGTTGTTAGGAAGTTTATATTTCACTGTTAACGACTTTTATTGACTTTAATGTCAAAGAGATGCAATTGATAGTAGTGCTCCAAGGTCACAAAATAAGATTCAGCCTATTGGCACTATTAACTTGTTCGAATGCATTACCCAAGCAGTTAGTGAGTATGTGCTTATCACCGGTTTCACAATATACATTACCGTGTTAAAATACCTGACGATTGGTATTGCAGTTTCACTTTTTTTATCGCAGCGATACAGGGCCACAATTGGTATATTTTGAGTCATCATTGTGACCAAAACTCACTAAGAACGCAAGAAAATATTTGACTTTTATCTGTAGTAAATGCATGATGTTGGTGTTTCAGAATAAGTGAATATGTGGGAGGCGTGTGGTGCAGTGGGTTGTGCGTTGGTGTTCGGATCAGGGGGGTCACAGGTTCAAACCCCACTGCAGTCAGCATGTCGTTGTGTCCCTGGGCAAGATACTTCACCCCAAATTGCTCCTGTGGGGATTGCCCACAGTATTGATTATGTAAATCGCTTTGGATAAAAGCGTCTAACAACTGACATGTAAGATAATGTAATATGTCATAGTTTGTCTATCTTGCTAATATCTTGTCAATTATGTGTACTGAAGTTTGATGTTTTACATTTTCCTAGAAAAACAACACATAGCTATATAGAGCCTATATTGAATGTTTCTTTTTGTAAGAGATATTGTGAATGGGGCAAATGAAGTGATTGATTGACAATGCCCACTACACGTATTTCTGCTGTTCTAAACGCTGAGTGTCTTCAGTCTCTTAAAACATTTTCAGAATTGTAACACTTATTCAGCAACACATAAAAGCATCAGTTCACACATAAAAGCATCAGTTCACACATAAAAGCATCAGTTCACACATAACAGCATCAGTTCACATACTGTATAACGTTACTACTACTCACTGTAACAAATGCTTTCTCCTGAACAACCACATACTTGCTAACTTCATACAGCAATGATAAAAATTGGTAACATGTCCCTTGGCCATTTTCACCTCAATTAGGCACTTTTGGTAGCCATCCACAAGCTCCTGGCAAGCTTCTGGTTGAATCTTTGACCACTCCTCTTGACAGAATTGGTGCATTTCAGCTACATTTGTTGGCTTTCTGACATGGACTTGTTTCTTCACCACTGTCCACATGTTCTCGATCGGGTTTTGGTCGGGACTTTGGGAAAACGATTCTGAAACCTTAATTCTAGCCTGATTTTGCCATTCCTTTTTTTGTACGTGTGACTGTGGTCATTGTCCTGTTGGAGCACCCAACTGCGCCCAAGACCCAAACGTCTGGCTGATGATTTTAGGTTCTCCTAAAGAATTTGGAGGTAATCCTCTTTCTTCATTTTTCCATTGACTTTAGGTAAAGCACCAGTTCCATTGGCAGCAAAACATGCTCAGCGAATAATAGTAGCACCACCATGCTTGACGGTAGGCATGGTGATGTTGGGGTTAAAGGCCTTACCTTCTCTCCTCCAAACATATCTCTGGTCATTGTAGCCAAACAGATACATTTTCGTTTCATCTGACCCCTGAACTTTACTTCCACAAGGGCTTTTCTTTGCCCATGTGATAAGCAACAAACTTCAGTCGAGCCTTAATGTGCCGCTTCTGGAGCTAGGGCTTCCTTCTTGCACGGCAGCCTCTCAGCCCATAGTGTTTTAAAAAACGCTTGTCTGTGGTAACTGACACCTGTGTTCCAGCAGCTCTTAATTAATTGCAGACCTGCTTTTTAATGGTACTCTGTTGACTCTTGACCATCCAGACCAATTTTCTCTCAGTAGCAGGTGATGGCTTGTGTTTTATTCCTGATCAGGGCGGTGACGCAACTGTGCCATGCACTTTATACCTACAAACAATTGTGTGCACATAATTCAGCTGCTCTGAAATGGCTACAAGTGACTTTCCTGACTTGTTGAAGTCAATGATCAGCTTTTTCAGATCCATGCTGAGCTCCTTTGACTTTCCCATTGTAGTGTTGTGGTTGAGTCTAATGATTGTATCTTATGAGCCCTATTTAAATGGGTTACCAGCTATAGTCAATTATAATAACTCAAGAAGTTAAAAGGCCATGTCACAAAGTTAAATTGATTGAAACAACTTTCTACGTCGCCAACATTAATAATTCATGTTGCTGTATGTATATTTTTGACCCAGCAGATTTGATCACATTTCCAGAAGACCCATTATAAATTCATAAAAAAACCAAACTTCATGATTTTTGTTTTGTGACAAAGTAGTATGTGCTCCAGTCACTCTCAGAAAAATAAGAGTTANAATTGAGGTGAAAATGGCCAAGGGACATGTTACCAATTTGTTTAATTGTTGTATGTATATTTTTTTAACTCAGCAGATTTGATCACATTTTCAGAAGACTCATTATAAATTCATTAAATAACCAAACTTCATGATTTTTGTTTTGTGACAAAGTAGTATGTGCTCCAGTCACTCTCAGAAAAATAAGAGTTATAGAAATTATTGAAAAGTCAAGACTGTCATGAAATACATGTTCTTTACAAGTGTATGTAAACTTTTGACCACAACTGTAGTTCAACAGACACGCCATGGGAATTTCAAAATAAAAAAGGCACATCTTTATATATATATATTTTATGTATCTTAGTTTTTTTTTTTCAATGTGCTTCAATGAGATTGCTTATCATTGTATGCTAGTGTCCATCATGCCCACACAGCCTTAGCCCTGACAAACCCAATGTATGGCCTAGCATGTTATTTAGCTTGCTAAAAGGACACTTCTTCATGTTTACTACAGAAGTATCGAACCATTGAACCTCTGATTGGTAGACGCCTATTCAACCCCTGAGGCACCGTTTATCATCTGAAATCTTTTTTAGTTTTATGGGATGTGAGGTGCAGAACATTCAAGACCTGCCTTTGAGGGTGTTCCAGTTATCTTATTAATATCATAGGCAAATCTAATTATATTAGTGGAACATATTTTTTTATCCTGTCTACATGACACATTTACCGCTATGAATTTGAGCTAACAACCTGTCACGGCTGGAGGGCAACAAACTAGCAACAAAGTAAAAATAAGGCTAGGCAAAAAGCACAAAAATCCCTCTGAACAAAAAACCTTCCAACAACATCAAATAATCCCACAAAGACCAACAGAAAAACCAGAACCTAAATGCACACAAACTAATCAACTGAACAAGACACAGGTGAGAGGGGAGGAGACAACACCGGGCACCAGGTGCACACAATCAGCAGAAACAGACAAGATGGGAGGGGAAACACAGAGACAGGAAACTAAAGACAGAACCAGACATGACAAAAACACAACACAGAAAGATCGTAACACAACCAAATAATACATATTTTCCACAACCACAAAGCAGAGAAACGCAGCAGGCATAAAGGAAGTGTTCTTGTATAAATAAAGAGCTTATGAGGTTATGTTTCTTGTTTGGCCACATTCACATTGTTGTGTTAAGTAATATTTTTTAAGGGTGCACTTTAATTGAATCTCTGCCTTCTTTTGGAGTTTAGTCATTGAGATTGAATGATTATAGATGGTTCAGTATATCAATTATTTCAGCTTTATATCTGGGCTTGAACCAATTATGTAGCCCAGTTGGGTTGATTTAGATTGTTGGACAAGCAAATGAGACATGACATGGAAAAACAGTTATTTTGTTGTAACGAACCCTGAAACTACTTTAAGTGTGAACACTGCCAGCACATTGACTTGATGTAATCTTCGGTAAATCAATACAACCTTTATTATCCTTTAAAAGTAATTTGAGCTGTCCCAGTTTAGTTATTGTTATATATTTCTTGGCACGAGAGGAGTTGAACAGCAAATACCTCGTTGATACAGTCACCAGGCAAATAAAAGCACTCTAACAGAATAATGAAATGATTTCTGCTGATGGTTATAGTCTGTACAGGCTACTTTCAATGATCTTTTGGGATACTGGGTCACTTGCCATGTAACACATTTAACATAATTTGCAGCTGGCTGTGCACACACATTGTACAATTTAATATGGCATGAGTCTGTATGCATTACTGTATATATTGTTAGAGTTCAGAGAAGAGTACCAGGTCTTGTTGGATGGATATTGGTATTGAAAGTGTAATCAGCGATTAGGTAATGTTACAGAATGTTTAGGAAAATGAAGATTCCAGGACCACTTTAAATGTTTCGTTTACAATCGTTTCCCAATGACCAGGAATAGTACTGCCAGAACGAACGATATCCAAAATGTCTTCTAGTTTACAAACTTCAGCCATTCTGTTTACACGGGGGTCACTACTCATTCTGTTTTCAATCATCCTCATCACCACACTTATTAAAAGGGTATTGACTACATTCTGATCAATATATACAGAGCGTTTTGCATAGTAGTTCCCCATTTTTATTTTACATTAAAGAAAAAGTCAATGTATCGAAAAAGAAAAAATCCCTGGCTTCAATCAACCGCTGGTTATTAGTCTTCTTCTTCTCCATCCAACTCGGCATGGATCTTTTCAAGTCTCTCCTTGAGGCGTCTGCAATTTTTGAGATTGTGCAGAAAAGCCTCCGAAGCGCCTTGGATCCTCCAATCATCCGTGAAAATGTCTTTATCAATAAGAGTCTGGTCAATCTCAGTAATGAAGTCGGCGAGCCAAAGTCTTTTCATTAACGCGTTGTAATTGTTTCTGAAGAAATATTCTGGTATGTCATACTCGTGTTGCCTCTGGCCGGGGTGACTGACTCGGCGTCCGTTGCAGATTTCTTCTCTGTACCGATGTATCACCCTCTCCACAATATCAACCAACACCGATTTCACTGTGTCCATAAACAGAGACGTCTTGGCCCAAGGAGCAAAATAAGCAGCAGTAGTACTGCAAGATTCGGGTGTCCAAAATGGTGGTGATGATGGTAGTCCAGGAGTTTGTTCCTGGCTGCAACTCGCGGTGGGAGACTTGGTTTTTCTCAGATCCATGGCTAGTTTTCAACGGTCATCTTAGTGGGGTCCTTAGTTTTAGATGATTTGCTGAGTGGAGGGTGGGACTTATTGCGTTGAATGGGGGGAGTCATCTGTAGAATTGAGAGTTTTTTAAAAAGTTCTTTAAGCTTTGTAGCTTTTTCATCTATCATTTCCAACCAGGCAGCAAGCGGTCAAATTTTAGAATAAGTAATAGTTTATCATGATTTTACAGAATAAGTCAAAAGTATAGTTTGTCAGAAAAAAATATATATGGAAAAGTCATTGTGTACAATAGTATGTTGAAAATCAAAAAAAGAACTTCATATTCTACCAGTTGTTAAGTGTTGCATATATCAAATTGTGTCTAAAAGTATCTTAGTAACACAAGAAAAGAGAAAAAAGCATTGATGTTAACAAAACTGGATTGATCCACTGAAATAGCGTTAAAATCAAAAAGTACCTTTAAAGAAAATGTATTCAGACAAAGTCTTTTATTTTCAAAAAATGTTTAAGGTTTTGCATACATAAAAAGTGTATCTTACGGTTCCTTTGTAAGAGAATTACTCCCACAAATCTGCCGAGTGTTAGTAAAAAGTGTTAAAATCACAAACTTGCCTTTCAGAGAAACAGTCTTTAAGAAAAAAATCTAATCAGGCAATGTACTTCATTTTCTAGTTTTAAGGTTTTGCATACCTCAAAGTGTGTTTAAAAGAATCTTGGCAAGAGAAAAAAAAGCCATAATCTGCCTAGGCCATTAAAAACAAACTGAATTCCTTACAAAGTACTTCATATTCTACCAGTTGTTAAGGGTTGCATACATCAAAGTGTGTCTAAAAGTATCTTAGTAACACAAGAAAAGAGAAAAAAGCATTGATGTCAACAAAAACTGGAATGTTCCATTGAAATAGCGTTAAAATCAAAAGTACCTTTAAAGAATATGTATTCAGACAAAGTATTTTATTTTCAAAAAAATGTTTAAGGTTTTGCATACATAAAAAGTGTATCCTACAGTTCCTTTGTGAGAGAATTACACACAAATCTGCCGAGTGTCAGTAAAAATGGTTAAAATCACAAACTTGCCTTTTAGAGAAACAGTCTTTAAGAAAAAATCTAATCAGACAATGTACTTCATTTTCTAGTTTTAAGGTTTTGCATACCCCAAAATCTGCCTAGGCCATTACAATAAACCAAATTCCTTCTTAAGTATTTCATATTCTACCAGTTGTTAAGTGTTGCATACATCAAAGTGTATCGAAAAGTATCTTAGTAACACAAGAAAAGAGAAAAAAGCCAAAATCTGCCTAGTGTCAGTAAATAAGTGTTGAAATCACAAACTTGCCTTTTAGAGTCACAGTCTTTAAGAAAATAAAATGTTACAAAGTGGTTGACATTCTACCAGTTGTACAATGTTCCTACATAAAAGTGTATCACAAAAGTATCTTGGTTTCAAAAATGTTTAAGGTTTTGTAAACATAAAAAGTGTATCTTACAGTTCCTTTGTGAGAGAATTACACACAAATCTGCCGAGTGTCAGTAAAAAAAGTGTTAAAAACACAAACTTACCTTTTAGAGAAACAGTCTTTAAGAAAAAATCTAATCAGACAATGTACTTCATTTCTAGTTTTAAGGTTTTGCATACCTCAAAGTGTGTCTAAAAGTATATTGGCAAGAGAAAAAAGCCAAAATCTGCCTAGGCCATTAAAATAAACTGAATTCCTTCTTAAGTATTTAATATTCTAACAGTTGTTAAGTGTTGCATACATCAACGTGTATCTAAAAGTATCTTAGTAACACAAGAAAAGAGAAAAAAGCCAAAATCTGCCTAGGCCATTAAAATCAGCATCAGACCTGTTGAAGGGGGGGGGCGTTACAGGGGGATGAGTCTGTCTGGCTCTCTGAGGGATGGTGTGTGAGAGGATCACTGAAGATCAAACTTAGATCAGCACTTGTCGCAGAAGGTAAGCTGTGTGTAAACTCCAGAGAGGGGAGGTTTTGGTACACTGATGGCTGGCTTACTCTGCAAACTTCATCACCTTTTAACAAGAAAGTAAGTATATAAAACGTTGTTTTACACATCAGCAAAAAAAAAAACATATTTGATTTAAAAAAT
>NW_011365876.1:0-5764 GCF_000735185.1 Notothenia coriiceps | reverse complement strand
GTGTGTGTGTGTGTGTGTGTGTGTGTGTGTGTGTGTGTGTGTGTGTGTGTGTGTGTGTGTGTGTGTCAAAAGGATTCATCCTTTGTGGCACTTCTGGTCTGTAGCTCTAGAGGTATTTCCCCCTGCTAACTTTTCTTCGTCACTGCCTCCAGCTGGGTAAAAATGAAATAGACACTTTAATTAATTGTGGCTTGAATGTGATACCCTGCTCAAGAGTGAAATGCACGCTAGTATTGTCGACCAAAGGAAAACAATGATTGCTGGCCCTCTGAACGGGTAGGGAAAAAAACAAGTCAGATGATATAGGCAGGTGTAATACACAGAAAGTGTTGTTTTTTATTTAAACAAAAATAAAAATGGTCCAGTGGTTTGGTTTGTCTTGCCAACAAATTATGATCTAAATCTCTGGCTTGTGTTCTGGCAAATGTATGACTTTATTATCTCAGATAATATTCAAGTTTTGTTTCATGTGCATTTAAGTAAAGGTATTATTTTTCTATAGTGGCCTTAATCTGTTGTGTATCAGTATCTGTTAGCCCTTTGTGACCAAAACTACTGAGAACAATGAAAGCGAAGGAACTAACCGTCACCTTTTTGCATTCGAGCTGTTTCTGAGAAAATATAAAGATTAGACAGACAATCAATTAAAAAACAACGGCAACATCTAAAAAGCACGTTTTAAAACTGGGATCGTCGTGTTGCTCTCCGTATTCACTGTGGACACTCCGGAGTTTGTGTTGGATGTGTTGCTGAGGTCTCCTATGAGCTCCAGAAACATTTTAGCATAAAAAGTTGTTCTATTGTTGTATTAATATGTGTCATATTGTTTATGTTTAAGTAAAATGTATCCGAATGGGACAAATAGATGGACTGAAGTGAACCTATTGGAAGCACATTGGTAAGCTCCAACCAGAACAGGAAGAACTGTTACAGTTGCTTCAATGATCACCTGGAACCTGTTGATTTGAGACAGACTTATTAGCACTTCCTCTGACATCACAGTCAGTCACTAACATCTCTCTGTCTCTCTGCAGGCTCCACAGGCGTCTCTGGCTCAGTCTGTCCTCGCTGAGGTTCCTAACCAGCTGGTTTCTTATTTCAAAATGAGAGGCTTCGACCCCCCTAAACCCCCAGCCAAAGCTGCGGCCCCCAAATCCTAAACCTGGCAGCCTCAAAGCCTCAACGCCACCCCTGCACTCCCCACACCCACCTTTAAAGCTGAAGGCCCACCCTCATCTCATTCCAGGGTCACACCACTCTTCAGGGTCCAACCTACTGTGTTGCTAGCCAATCATAACGAAGCATTCAGCTGTCAGCCAACCAGAATGCCACAGCAGTTGTTCCCCAGTTAAACAATTATATTTTTTCATACTTTTCTCTTCATAGGTGTAATGATGATGTAGTTTAGAATAGATGATTGACTTTGATTCCCTCTGCTGCTTGCACACTCTCTATGCAAATCACATGTTAACTCGCTTGTGTTTAACAATCTCAGAGCCTGATTAGCTTAAGGTATCGATACTTAGCACTTTGTTCTTGCACTCAATGCTGGAAAATGTTATCATGAATGATAATATATTTGTTATCATAGCTTTACTAATACAGCCTTAATATAAAACCTTACTATTGCCTTACTGTAGTTTTAGCGCTTCAGCTTTATTGCTTCCAGACTGTTCTGTCACGACTCTCAGTGCCACCATCTTGGCTCCAAATTGTGAATGTACCATAAAGGCGCATTTTAAAGTGTAAACAACTCTTTCCCACGTAGGGTTTTATTGTTGGAATGTACACAAGGAATTGAAAACTCTCCCTCTTCGCCTTCTTTGCCTCATCGATTAACGGGGCTCTTTTTCTGTAACGGGAAGAGTTTCCACAAATGCTTTGGTTGCTTCTTCCAGCACCATTTATGCTACCATGGCATTAGGACCAGGTAATAACAAAAGTGCTGTCCTCTTCATGTTTTGGTTCCTTCCTTGGTGAGCATGGGACCTGAGCATCACACTGAGAGTCTGACTGAATCTGATCTGCTTATTAACCAAAGATGTTCTTCTAAAAACATGCACGCTCCTATTGTCAAATTGTGTCAAAACTCATGTTCACTGCAGAAAAACCACAGTTAATGTTACATTGCCAACTAAATAGTTTTTTGCCAACGCTTCCTCTACAGAAACTTCACTTAGACATTTTTGTTGTTTTTCTTCAGGGTCCATTTTATTAAAGTGATTTTGTATATTTGTTGCGGTGATACTTTTTTCAACTTAAGCGACAAGATTTATTCTTCATTTAAATAAAAAGATGTGGGATAATAGCTGGCTAGTTAAGGAAGTCAGAGAAGAATGTTTTGTCAAACATTTGACAAATCCTTCTGCCTCTGAGGTGCCATCAGTGTCGGCTGTTTGGATCAAATTGGTTTCAGTTTTCCCATAATGACAACATAATAAGGTTTTAAATTGTAACATTTGAGAATTGAAACAGTCGTTATAGAACTTGAAATATCTAATGAAGTGGACCATGATGTCAGAGTTAGTGTTTAATGTCATTTGCCAAACTGCAGCAGATTCTGTAACTTGAAGTGTGTCCCTGTCAGGCTGCCATGACGTCTTTTGTATTCTTCTACATTGCCAGTGACTTGTTTAATGTCTGTTTCTATTTGAAGGGAACCTTTGTTTTCACATGTTTGGTTTAAAGTGGTGAAAGAGGTTTCTAATGGTAGAAACTTTGGCCAACATCATGGAGTTTTCATTTTAACCAGACTGTTGGTGGAATAAAGTGAAAGCAATCATTATAGAAATCAGAGAGAATTACAAGGCTGCCTTATCTTTGCTACACGGCTCACTGTGAATACTTTTTATATCATTTTTTGTATCTGTTAAACGTTTCTTTTTCTGCTTACATCCTTGTTGATCCACATCACAATGTGATCACCAGCCCCACCGCTCACTTATTCACACAACTGCTTAAACCAACCAGTATAACTAAAACCAGTATAACCAGTTACTCTATATCATGTCTTTATGAGCACTGCCTGGTAGAAAATAATAATAAAAACATATTTGGGAAAATAATGTGTTTACTTTGTTTCAGGAGGAAAGGGAGAAAAATAAATAATGATTGTGATTTCTCTCCTGGTTATGACTGGAACACGTGGGCGAGATTCAGGATACATTTTCTTTAGTACTTTTTTCTGTGAAAACAGCTGGACAAATGTTTTTTTAATTGATATTTATATTATATTAGTGTTCGATGTTTAATCGTGTTGATTTTTACTTAAAGGTAGGGTAGGTAAGTTTGAGAAACCGGCTCGAGATACACTTTTTGTTATATTCCATGGAATGCTCTTAACATCCCGATAGCAATGATGAATATCTTAAGTGCTTTGACAATAAATCCATAAAAAAATGTCATCTGTGGAAGCCGTAGCCCTGTAAAAAGCACGACCAATCATTTTAGCCGGCTCGGCTAAAATAACTGGATGGCTGACCTGCCTGTCAGCCTTCCATCTGTGCACAAACTTATCTCGTGCCCTCATTGGTCGTTCGTGTTTGTTGGAGGAGGGGCTCTAAGGAAGTGGCAGATTTTTTCCGGCTGTGTATTTTCAAATTCTAGCGCACTCGAGCTGGTTTCTCCAAAACTACCTACCCCAGCTTTAAGTGGCAATTAAAAAAACATTTATAGCCAAAATACATTATATTAATGAATTGCATAATAATGATCAGTCACAGGAACGAAGCAAGTACTTTTACATCAAGCACCATGATTTTATCATGATCATGATCATGATTTTACTTTATAAGACTTTACAAACAGGGTTTTACTGGTAGGATTATGTGTTACATTATTTTATTGGTACTAATAATTTGAACACTTTTCCCATCTGTCTTACAGCAACAAACAACTTCATGTTATATTAAATCATACTTTACTGTAACACAAGGGACAATTAATGCTTTAATTTGACTTAACTACAAGACCGTTGCTTCTTCTCTACAGCCTATAGATATAACTGTCCCAGATATGGCTTCCAGATATGTGGAAAACTAAAATGTTGGGCTCATGATGTCCCCAGGTTAAAGTTAAAAGTAAAGTTTGTTGTACTTCGTGTTTTCTTGTCCTTTTCTTGCTTCTAGCTCGATTTCCCTCCAGAGAAACAGCAGTCATCACATATAGACTGCGGTCAACTCAGCCGTCTCTCGCATTTGCATGGTCAAATGAGCAGGGCTTCATTTTTGAGTGCGCGATTAATAGCGTCTTTACGGTAATCGCCGAGAAGCGACGCTGACGGTAGTAGCTTATGAAGTTCTCAGTGAAAGATGTACTGTTGGACTCAGTACTACTTGGACTACCACCACAGGTACAGTCAAGTACTTTTATCGTATAATTTTTGAGTAATACCCTGTCAAACTCCCATGCAGAGTACAATAATGCATGTTTTCTGCCATCTTTGATGAGAGATAAAATCATTTTTTGCCATAAGTTCTCAGTGAAAGTGGTAGACTACTGCTGGATAGAGTGCTACTAGGACTACAAGCACAAGTACAATCAAGTACTTTTATCGTGTACTTTTTGAGTAATACCCTGTCAAACTCCCCTGCAGAGTACAATAATGCATGTTTTCTGCCATCTTTGATGAGAGATAAAATCATTTTTTGCCATAAGTTCTCAGTGAAAGTGGTACTGCTGGATAGAGTGCTACTAGGACTACTACCACAAGTATAATCAAGTACTTTTCTCATGTACTTTTTGAATAATACCCTGTCAAACTCCCATGCAGAGTGCATGTTTTCTGCCATCTTTGATGAGAGATAAAATAATTTTTTTGCCTTAAGTTCTCAGTGAAAGATGTACTGTTGGACTCAGTACTATTTGAACTACCACCACAAGTACAATCAAGTACTTTTATCGTGTACTTTTTGAGCAATACCCTGTCAAACTCCCATGCAGAGTACAATAACGCATGTTTTCTGCCATCTTTGATGAGAGATAAAATCATTTTTTGCCATAAGTTCTCAGTGATAGATGTACTGTTGGACTTAGTACTATTTGAACTACCACCACAAGTACAATCAAGTACATTTATCATGTACATTTTGAGTAAAACCCTGTCAAACTCCCCTGCAGAGTACCTTATCCTTGTCTGTGGCTGCAGCCACAGACAAGGATAAGGGCAGGCTGCAGCGTGTCATCAGCTCTGCAGAGAGGGTGTTTGCCATCCCTCCACGACCTGCACGCCTCCAGGACCCTGAGGCGGGAAGATAGTGGCCGACCCTTCCCACCCTGGACACAAGCTGTTCACCCCCCTCCCCTCTGGCAGGAGGCTGCGCTCCATCAGGACCAAAACCTCTCTCCATCAGGACCAGTCAATGTCTTCAGCCTCCAGCACACTTACCCTGTACAAGGCTCATTCCCAATGATCACAACACCTCATATTATGTCTGTCATTAAAGTTACCCATTATAACAATTGTCTTTCCTTTATTCTCTTGTCTCTTCTCTTGAATTAATTACAATAGTCCTGTCTTTAACAAAATGTAAAGTCCTTCTACTGCACCTTTTGAAGACTCCAAAACAGGCATTTGTACTGAATGTGTTGCAGTATTACAGCTTCAACGGTCAGCGGACCAAATGGAGGAGAAAGATACAGAATGTCCTCATCCAAATCGAGGAGGAATCCTCCAAACAAGATCTATCTGCAATTCATGATGGCACATTTCAAGGGAAAAGAAGAGGCTCTTTTCCTTTTGGCTGATGTAAGTGGAGTTATACAT
>NW_011365875.1:112531-155368 GCF_000735185.1 Notothenia coriiceps | reverse complement strand
GTGACTAATGAATGCAAAATCCAGGATTCGACAACCCAACCATCAAAAAGACAACATAGGCCCAATCCAGAACCACTCCCTCGACCCTACCCCTCCGTGACGGAGTGAACTCCGTCTGTAGCCGCACTCGCAGCTGAATGAGGCTCCCTCCTGTCGGATGCTTTGGGACGGCCTCCCCTCTCTCCGGCAGAAACAGGAAATGCCGTAACTGTATGTAACAACGGTTTCAAATCAGCATCTCTTTGACAAAAAATGTAAATTAATAACTCAAATAAAACTCCAAACATCTTTAGTTTGAAATCTGATGTTTATAAGCTTCTTAGTTTTTGCAACAGTCTGTACATATACACAACTTTATAATAAAATGCACACATGTATCTTTTTCTAGACTAAACACAGGTATGATCCTAAGTTAAAACATATGAGGTTATCATGAGGTTGTTAACATCGCAATTTATCAGTGGATGTTTGCTGGAACTACTTGTAAACAGCGTGTTTCCTGACGGACACACACAGCGCTGAGACCAGTCATGTAGAGACCGGTCTCAAGTCAGCACCGATGCAGACTCGCTGTTTGAGGGCTTGATAGCCCACTCCCCCTCCACACCACTCCATACTCGTTGGTTTGGAACAGCACTTAATGTGGCGGACCCTCCGCGTTAACGGAGGGATAGTGTGTAGGGTATAGGGGGCGGTTTGGGATTGGGCCTTAGAATAGCGGACTATACATTCAAATGCGCGTTCCCGTGTCAAGGGGTGCATTTCACGACGGGGGTGCATAATTTGACACAACACCTGTGTTCTCACACACAAGCATATGCACACTCGTACCAACAAAAACACGCACACAAAGCAGAACAAAGCAGAAACAGAAACATGTATTTTTGACTGACTTCCAGTTCCCACGGACAATATGTTAACAGTAGGCACTAAATACCCGACTGATGCACCTCACGTCGGGTATTTACGCGTTGCTAAAAATCTTGCAGGAGAACGCCCCTTAAGGCTCTCCCTCACAGAGCTGAACTGACCAATCAGAATCTGGGTGTTGCCCTTGGCCCTGTGTGTGTGTGTGTGTGTGTGTGTGTGTGTGTGTGTGTGTGTGTGTGTGTGTGTGTGTGTGTGTGTGTGTAAATGAGTTGACCTGCTGCGTTTGAACGCGCTCTGACAGAATGCTTTGTCAGATGTCTGGCAAGAGTCGGCAAATCGGTTCTCCTGTCCATCCTCCGGCCTAGCTACAGTGAAGACACACACACACGCACACGCACACACACACACACACACACACACACACACACACACACACACACACACACACACACACACACACGCACACACTCTGAGGAGAACATGCCAACACACACAGTGGGAACATAAATCATTGTCAGAGTTAGCATTATTCAGCAGCTGCTTGCTCCTTACTAAATGGCACAGCAAAGGAAAGATTGTTGTTATTTACACTTCGCTGCTTGTTTAGCTTTATTATTGATTTCCAACAAGACCCAGTAGCTCAACACTGATTTACAGCAGATGTTACCTTTATTTTAATTCAGTGGTAATACCCTAAAGCAGCGCGCCTCCCTGGGGGGGCGCCAGAGAGCTTCAGGGGAGGCGCAGCGTGAGAAAAAATAACGAGAAAAAGACGAGTAAAGTGTCACTTGCACACCTTTGGTTGTCTTTGGAGACCGAGCTCCCCCACCTCGCCAAAAAGGCTATAAAAGTGCTCATTTCCTTCACCCCCACACAGGGGCGGACTGGCCATCTGTGTGTTCTGGGGAATCACAGAACGGCCGGTCGTCAGCGGGCCGTTGACGGCTTGCTCGGTTTGCTGACGGCCGGCACCGCCCTTTATTTTTTATGTTTTTAAACGGCATCATTTAAGTTGCGCTGAAAGGCGACAGAGATCTGTTCAGCGGGCCGTTTGCAATCGGTGTAGTTAGTGAGTCAGCACGATAGATTCAAACACACAAACAGAGATCAGACAAGAAGAGAGAAATAGTCGGAGTAATTTCAAATGGCGTGCTCAAAAAAGAGAAAGGTAGACAGCGAAAACAGAGCATTTAATTATATTTTCTCTGCACCTCTTTGAAATGCAATTGAATAGCCCTGCATATAGCAACAACGACAATAATAATAATAATAATAATAGCAATAATAATTGGGAGGGGGGGCGCGGGGGGAGGCTCACCTTCTCACACATTGAAAACCCCTGCCCTAAAGGAAAAACGATCCTCTCCCTCTATTCACTTCGGTTTAGCTTAACTTGTTCCTGTAGAAAGTAAAGGAGAACATGTGCTTTACAATAAAGACCACAAACATTTATAATAACCCCAAGATGAAGAAACAGCTGTTAGTTTTAATACTGCTTATAAGCAGGCCCGCTTTGAAAAACTCCTCATACAACATTGCTCTAACGTATTTGTGCTATAAAGCAAAAGACTACTTTTCTTCCAAACAGTAAAGACAACATTTGAGTTCATGCTTAAGCAATATGAAAAATAAATCTCCTTTATATGCTAAATTAATTGATGCAACTGTTTTATTTCTTGAAAGTTGGATCCTTGATCCATTGTTTAAGACAGCATTTCTGGTCAGTTAGAAGTTGAGCCTGATCTGTGCACTATAAACTTTACAATGGGCTATTTGCCTTTCCGTTCTCTTCTTAAAATGTTTCGGACAGGGCTGGAAGTAAACAATGTATGGAATGGAATTTACAAGTATTTTACTCATTCGCTTCATTTAAAGTTGCTTCTGTTACAGAGTTTCGAAAAGTTCTGATAAACTGTGTGGGAATTAAACAAAACAACTCAACAAGCTCTTTTCTGGGTTATTATTGTGGAATAAAATTGGAACTAAAACAAAAATATAACCAAACTGTACTCAAATTGCCTGTGCAAATTTTATAAAAAGATACAATTTTCATTGTTGGTTTTTCGAGCTTTAATTTAAAACAGAAGGTCATGAATTTCCATTAACTTGTGACATTGCACTGCATAAATTCGATATTTCAGAAGTTTCAGACAAGTAAAAAGAATGTGTAGGATGAAACGAAAATGTCTCCAGTTCTACAGCGAGGTTTTGGATATATATTTTTATATATAACTGCCCATCGTGAGGCCAATGTTATGGGAGTGGGATGCTAAATCCATACAGGTCTTTTTAAAACTATAATTTAGACTTAACATTTCTAAAAACTAAACAAAATCTTCTACCAAAGTATTTTTGTTGTTTGGACGTTAGGGCTCGTACACATCAGGATGAATACACTTGCATTTGCATCTGAGAGAAAATGTTGTCATATTTATGAAAGTTTGAGGTAGGGTTTTTCAAAATTGCAATATACGTGGTGAGAGACAAGGGTTTGACTGTATGCATTTAAATCAAATGTGCTTGTGTGGGAGGCCACCTCCAGCACTAGTTTTTTGGAAAACAAGTTTTGTAGTTATTACTGAGATGTGTATGTGTGCATGCGTGTGGGCGGTAGCAGTATTCTCTAGGTTATACAGTTTGTTTAGGTTAATTTATTACTTTTTGTGTTATAAGAAGTGTATTGTTTCATGAGTAGGCAGTTGGGGTGTTTAGAGCGTACATGTGGAACTTAACAAAAGTTAAGTTAGGGATACTTTTTGCCTTGCACATACTTGTTTTTGTTTTTGTAAGTTTATCCCACAACGTCACTCCTTTTTTGTTCTCTTCATTTAACCCGCAACCAATCCGGTATCGCTTCACCTGCTGTCAACCAATCATCATGCTGTGTCATATAATAATAAGACATTTAACGTTTTCATGGTTGTCATTTCTGCTGCCTTTGTTCCGCAACAACCTTCACCATTTTGGTTTACCTAATCATATTTTCAGTGGTTTTCACAAACATGGGCAAAAGATCACCTGAAAAAAAATATTTAAAAAAAGTCTCAATAGGTTGTCTAGCCAAATATATGATGTAATTTCAATGCAACAATTGTCTGCCAGAATAGAAACCCTATGAATGTTCAATGGGATTCTCATTGGTTTGAAAACTTGAGTGCTACGGTGGCCAATAGGTGCAAACGGGCTACAATGGTCGAAAACACCTCAATAAGGCAAGGCAAGGCAAGTTTATTTATATAGCACTTTTCAACACAAGGCAATTCAAAGTGCTTATTAGGAGAGATGCGCAGTTTCAAAAACGACGCAAATAAGAAAATGCTTCCAGAATCTCAAAACAAAACGGAAGGGGATCATAAAGTTGGCCAACTGTTGAAGAAAAGTTGCCTAAAATGTACATTTTATTGGCTTATCCTAACAATGTGATCGCATGATTCCTCCTAGCTGAGTCACCTTTTAGTGTCCCTGTTTCTGCTGTTTTTTGAGCCTCCTGCAGCGTTTTGTGTTTGCAGCGTTTCATTTATGCAGCGCTTTTAACAAACACTGTGCATGTATTGTGAAGTTTGTGAAGATGTATCTTCATTTGCATGTGATTTGGCACATTTGTTTTTTTATATTGACATCGTTTTTGATAGTGCAGCGCGTTTATTAGGTGTTTTGGGCTATTGTAGCGTGTTTGCACGGGTCGGCCACCGTCGAGATCCCACTTCAGGTCACCTCTTACCCGTAAGATACAAGAAAAGTAGCCTCTATTGTTTCGTATGTTCAAAGTACTTCGACAAAAACCAAAAACATTCCAGATGATTGAAATGAAACTGGAAAGGGCAGCATTAATACAAAATATTACTTCAGAGAATTAATATTTCACATCTACAAAGTTAGGGGGACTGTCATTAGAGACATCCCTGCCTGGTGGGTACCCACTATTTAATTTACTTTGGTTTGTAAAATTGATTGAGCATCCCTTTTAGAGTCTAAGTTAACAGTTAAATCCCATAATGAAGTGTGTTGAAACAATCAGCTAAACTCCTGTAATATTTCCAGTGCACTGCTATGATATTATGCATGCAGTGAGCTCATTGTCTCTGTGCACGGTGAACTGCTCCCCCACAGGTCTGCTAGCTTTTTGCCTTTCTTTTGACTTGTGAATTATTTATCCTCCGGAATTAGCAGTCTAAACAGCAAAATGCACATGGCAAAAGACTGTAAAGAAATATGTTTTAAAAGTTGTTTTTATCTGGGGGTGGACCATTTGTCTATATGATCCACCTCCACAATGACTCAACACACCACCCATGATAGGAGTTTACAACAGTGTTAAGGCACTGTGTGGGGGTACACTGTTGATTGAAAGCAAGTGCGAGGAAGTTCATGGGACAAACATAAAAAGGGTGTGCGTGAATGCAGCACGATACGTAAGCATCTACTGTCCACACACACACACACACACACACACACACACACACACACACACACACACACACACACACACACACACACACTCAGGAGTCTGTATCTTGGCAACAGCATTGATCATGTCATTGGCAGGGGTGCCAGACAGCTGCAGGGACAGACGAGTCAGTCAGTATGCATGTAGACACATTCACAAACACACACATACAGAAACTTGGCACTCAATCTGTATTGAGGTCAGAGTGTGCTCACTATGAAAAAAAAGTATGTACAGTATATATTTATGAATAGGAAGAAGATGGCGGTGAGTACAGAGTGTTGCCTGAGGATGAAGATACGACAAAGACAGCTGACGGACAGACAGACGGAGGGAGAGAGAAACACAATCAGACCCTGGAACTAGGGCTGCACGATTTGGGGAAATAATCTAATTGCGATTTTTCTGACAAATATTGCGATTCGATTTGCGATATTTGTTTTTAAGCAACCCAACTGAAGTTTATTGTAAAATGCGGCCATATGTCCAGCTAGGAAGGTTGTATCAACGTGCTCCCGTCTCTAGCACCCCCGCAGCCTGAGCTACGAGTGAAAGAACTAAACTTACATGAAACTTCCGTTGGGTTGCTTTAAAGTCAAGCTTCAGTGATGGAGCATTACTAACCTGACTCAGATGGTTTGATTCATCAAACCATCTAGGAAAGCTCCATTGGAAGCCAATTGGAAAAGTATTTCAAAAATACTAGGTGTCTATCACCTACTATCATGGGCCACTTCTGATTCGTTAACAATGACTGGTACATGTGGAGCACAGCACTTCTGATTGGTGTGGATGACTGACACACAAGAAGAACTAAAAAAACGTTGATTTGATAATTGCATCATTTTAAATCACGATTTTGATTTCAAATCGATTAATCGTTCAGCCCTGCCTGGAACCTTTGCTATGTGTCGTCAAATGTAGATGAATACACGTCTAAGAATAAAATGATATACACACAGAACTAAGGAAAATAACATCTCTAAACTATTTTCCAAAAATCTGTAAAACAGTGGTCACTGGACAATCAAACATGCTGTCATAAGCTGCAGGTAAGTCTCAAATAATAGTTTTTCATACTGTCTATGCATATTAGCTTTTATCTTTGCTTATTTATTTGCTTTTGTGTCTGTTTTGTGTTAATGGGTTTGTATACAAGGACTTTTAATTGGGCATATGTGATTTAGACTATATGTGCTGCAATCGTGAGCCAATGTGTTTAAATTCTGCTCATGTTGTCTGTACTTATGTGTTCTTGTATGGTTTCATTTCATAATTTTTATAGCGCTTTTCCTAGAGCTCAAAGACGCTTTACATAAAATCAGAATCAGTACAAAGAATTGTACTGTTTCGTGCCATCAACCTGCCAGGGAATGAAGATGAAATGAGCCTCTATGGCTAAATCTGGCACATTTACATCATTGACTCAAGCGCTGATGTGCATTATCCCTTCTAAAAATAAAAAAATACATAGAAATACTAATAAATTAAATGTCATGGCCACAATACGTTTACACAAAATGAACTGCTAAATCTGCCAAGACAAACAACCTTTTGTCATTTATTTCTGTTATTGTCATTCAAACTCACTTTTCTGCGAGGTTATGACTTGGTCTGTTCTGCACTCCTCACAGCTGCACAGTTACAGTGAGTGTCTCTCAGAGCACACTGAAGTTATCTCAAACCATTTTATTTCCACTGGTTTACTGTCCCTCCGGCGTGTGAAACGGAGACTCTGGCTGTCCGGTGAGAGGCTTTAAGATTAGGACAATATGGCTTTGACGCAGGAGGGAACAGAAAACCTGTCAGGGATTAGAGGAGATTTTGGAGAATTTCAAATCCCCACCCAAAGAGAGATGAAAAAAGTTCAAATGAGGAGAAAAAAAAAGTATGAATTATTATGCCACTGGAACGTAGTGACATTTGCACACATGCACGATACGTAGGTGTGTTCTGTGGAGGCGTATCTGTGTATGTGTGTGTGTTTATGATGCCAATGCTGCAGAACTACAGGTGTAAACACGCATACACTTGTCATTTGCAACTAATTTTTTTCTCCATCTGTTTGCAAAGAGAGCCAAACACAGATACACACAGAGACATAGACACACACACACACACACACACACACACACACACACACACACACACACACACACACACACACACACACACACACACACACACACAGGTCAGATAGAAACAGTTCACCACACAACCCGTCCCAAAAACACACACTTCTTGAAGGGCAGCCAAACCACATAGAAAGGCTGCACGGTGGCAGCTGGATCAGGGTTAGGGGTGTGTATCAGTGTGTGTGTGTGTGTGTGTGTGTGTGTGTGTGTGTGTGTGTGTGTGTGTGTGTGTGTGTGATTTGCCAGCAACCAAACCAGGGCAAGCTATTAATACATTGCAGTGCGGATCTAGTCTTTTCTGGCACCAGTGGCCTCAAGCCTGCTAACACACCCCAATCACCCCACACACACTTCACTACTGCACCACATTAACATCAAAAATCCCCCTTTTATTAACACACTCATCAGTGCTCCCTGTCACATTCAAGTCCAAAGACAGTATTGTTATTATTTTCCATGTCAGTTTGTTTGGGCTTCTTCCAAATGGGAAAGATGTGAGCTTCTGGCAGGGGATACTCAAGGCGGATTGTAACCGTTAACTGTTTGTTAATTAAGCAAGCTGCACTGTTTGATAGCTCTGGTGCAGAGAGCAGTGCAGCTGAAGGCAGGTGGGGGTGATGTGTTACGCCGATTATTCTTACAGCTTATTTGTTCCTCTTTCACCTTGTTCTGTAACACCTCTGGGTGACAACACAGTCAGAGCAACCCTTATGATGGTAAAACTCTATTTATGGCTTGGTGAAATTAAATGAGACAGATATGGCTGACAAAGGGACGATAAAGTGCCTAGGTAAATGTTGATCATCCAAATTGCTTCAGTTCCCTTTGCTTAGATTCTGCAGGTCTCTGGAAGAGGTATAGACAGCATTCCTCCAAAACTTGGTTCCTCGCTTTGCGTTTTGAGGATTTTTGTGGTGGTAAGCCCAATGACAGCATTATAGCCATGCTTGCGTGGCTAAACAGTAGCAATAAATCCCCATTAAATTACTCCATTACAAGTCAAATTCCCACATTCAACATTTTAGTTAAATAAAAGGTCATAAGTACTATGTGTTTGAGATTTAATTCAGAATCAAAATACTTTATATTATAAATGTGGGGTTGGGACAGTTGCTCCTTTTTAGAATAAAAAATAATAAATACAAAGAAATAAAATACTTCTAAAAACATCAGAAGTTAAAGAAGGATTGTGCAGTAAAAAAATAGATAAAATAAGTAGTAAAAATGTATATAAATTATTTAATTAGTACCACCAAATTATTCATATATTAGGAGCCTTTGATGCTGCAGCTTGCTCGCATTGGGGTAAATGTGAACTTCTTTAAATAGATTATAAACATATATATAGACTTTTTGCACTACTTTTTATTTTGCATTTTGTATTTTCTTATATATGTTGCATTGTTGGACGAGCTCAGGTCATATGATTTTCATTGCCATTTCTACACTGTAGCTTTGTGCATATGACAATAAAACCTTTGAATCTTTGAATCTTGAAAAACAGTTTTAAAAACATTTAAAAAGCTGATTTTAGATTTTGTTTATGAAACCTAAATTGTAAAGTGGCCACTGCGGCTAACATGCTTTGTAGTGGGTTACGTTTTTAGAAATGTCGACATTTAAAGAAGAAAATAGCAAAAGAAAAAAATACTCAATAAATTGTACCTCAGATCTGTACTGTACGGCCTTTCCTTAAAATCTGCAATGTTACTACCCAGCACTACCATTAAAGGTGTATTCCTCTAGATTAAAAAACCAGCAGCCATATGATACGGTAAGGTCTGCTCTGCCATCATACTGCATCTACATTATGGCCTGTCATTTGTTAGCATCTGTGCTAATTGGTGATGACAGTTCGTCTGAGAGGCCCTGGCGCAGTGTGATCGGCCAGGCATGTCTGCTCTATGCACCGCCCCCCCTCCCTGCTCCGTGCTGGGCTCCACACACATTAGGCCGTGGGTAGGAGGATCAGCAGAGCCCTTGGGCGGCTGTGATGGATGGGCAAGTGTTAGGGATATGTGTGTGTGTGTGTGTGTGTGTGTGTGTGTGTGTGTGTGTGTGTGTGTGTGTGTGTGTTTCTGTGTTTCTGTGTTTCTGTGTTTCTAAAACCTGAGCAATAATGTGCTTTAATGATGCTGCATCTAGAATGTGTATATTCAGGTGTAGAATGACAGTGCTAACATGCGACAGCTTATATTTGAAAGCATGCATCAGGGTTGAGCAGCTCTCACCTTCACTGCCCCACTTGGGCGGTGAAGGTGGAGGAGTGGGGGGAGAAGCTAGATCAATGGCCTCTCCTTTGCTCCACTCCTCCCTCTGCCTGGCTCTCTCTTGCTCAACCCATTTTGAGAAGGTCATAGAGTCAAGGGGAGGGAGGGATCGCTCCTCTCCTCCCTCACTTTGTCCTGAATAAGGTGTCCTGTTTAGTGAACTACATACGGAGCACAACAGCAGAGCCTTGAACGCATCCTTTCCCCACGAAACAACACACTGCTCAAATACAGAGTTTGCTTAAAGGGATGATTACAGACATTTTCAAATCGAGCCTTATTTTAGTTGTTGCAGACATGACAATGGATACAGTGCAGAGCTTTTCATAACTTAATATCGTCAGCAGAGATGTTTCTGAATACAATAGAGGATTCCACAACACTTGCACTGTGGTTATACATATTTCATATAACATTTCCGTTATCAAAGCTGTGCTTATTTTTCTCGGGAGTACAGTCACTTATCAAGCTATCCAACCTCTCACCTCCTATGGTGACAGCAGTGTGTTCCCATGAGGCTAGAATGTCAAGACAGCGAGGTACAATTGAGTTGACCTTTACTGGATATAGAAAGGATGACACCACTCCCAAGCTTTTTACAACCAAAAACAGACAAAATCTTGTGTCATAAAGCTGGAATTATGTTTCTCTGGCAGTACACATACAGGAGCCTGTTGAAACATACAAAAGATGTGTACAAGTATAAAAGACATAGCGAAATAAAGGTTCTTATGTCCAAGCAGGCTTTTTTTGTTGGCCAAATGTTGCTGTCCAACCCAGTCTCACGGCATTTCGTGTTATAGTCATGACATTTAATCTATTGATTTGTGTTCACCAACACAATTTTCCCCTTCTTTGCGTGTCACACAGAACGATTTTAAAAGGAATTTCTATTGGTAGTATGTTTCGTGCCTGCACCACGTCTTTTTGTCCGGTCGGGTCTTGGTAGACCGGAAGCTGTGTGGTTCATAAAAACATTTTCTTACTTAACATCAAGCCACAATTATTGTTTTTGTTTTAAAATTCTATAATGTTGGACTTTTTTTGCCAGCCGTGAGGAAAAGAAATAGGGCTCAGAATACTGAAATATGTATTTTTTAAATCTTTTTTTCCTTCTAATTTGTTATTCTTTTCTAAATAACACACTGTCATTTACTCAATAATAACACACAATTATCCTTGTCTTTATTTATTTGTTTGATTCTATAATCTCGGGCTTTTTTGCCGTCCGTCAGGAACTGAATTTCAAAATAAAGTCACCGGGAACAGACATTTCTGGGACATTTCGATACACACCCACTGAACTGATTACCCAAGATCCTGAGCTATGGTTGAAGCTCGGTATTGGATGTTTTAGCCGCAATACACGGTTTGGTTCTCTATTTATAGAGCCCTGATTAGAAGACTTCTGGACAAATTGGAAGAACTTCAACCGAAATTACCTGACGTGGATCATAAATATATCAGCAACCACCTGGTGGTTAAAGCATGTTACAAGTAAATACAAAATAGTGGGAAAGTCGAAGGTAAATTATATAAATATAGAATATAAAAAATCAAGAAGATACTTTAAGTGATCTCTACAATAAAACAGTTTAGTGCCGGATGTACAGAGATATTAATAGGAGGATGTGCAAAACATTCAAACTAATAACCTTTATTTAAACATTAAAGGATACTTTAGGTTAAGGTCGCCATTTAAATAAGAAAAACGCTTTGGGGGTATCTACAGATAAATATTAAGCCTGACAAAGTACTTAACGTCTTTTATATGTTTTAATGTTTTTATATGTTTTACGTTCGAACCACGCCCCTTAGCTGTGATATAATGAGCATATACCACGGCCTGTCGTGAGCTATTGCTTAATTATAAAACGGACAAGTCAAATCAAGCAATCTGATTGGTTCTTAGCCGTGATATAGCGTATACCACGGGTAGAATTGTAAGTTACTTTTCACAACAAGTCAGTATCCCTCCGCGTCTAGGAAAAACTATAGGTTACTTACGTAACCCCAGTTCTCAGAGTAACATGAAGTGAGATGTCTCACTATGGGATGCGCCTCATCACGGAGCAAACAGAAGCATCAATCTCATTACGCCAATCCTGATTGGCTGGTGATCTTGACGTCAGCGTCAGGGAATCTACTCCCTATAAGTAGCTTGCGCTACGCCACATGCATCATTCAAAATAAGCACCTCTTCTCGCTTCACCATAGCAAGGAGGGCCGTCTGGTGAGACATCTCACTTCATGTTACTCTGAGAACTGGAGTTACGTAAGTAACCTATAGTTCTCATTCGTAACACTCCGTTCGATGTCTCACTATGGGATATTGTAGCTCCCGTATTGCCAGACGAGCTTATCTCGAAAATCACCAAACCCAACCTGAATTTAACAGTTATAGCTCTAACTCAGCAGGGGGCCCAGCACTGCATGGGCCACACTGGGAGCAGAGACGTCTAATCTGTAAAAGCGGACAAAAGTGAGCGGCGAGGACCAGCTCGCTGCTGCACAAATGTCTTGGATGGAAACACCCTTGAACAAAGCCCAGGATGTAGCCAGACCACGAGTCGAATGAGCACGCAAACCCGAAGGTGCCTGCAGACCCTGACTCGTGTAAGCCAAAGCAATTGCCTCCACAATCCAGTGAGAGAGCCGTTGCTTAGTAACAGGCTTGCCCTTCTGAGGGTTAGCCCAGGACACAAAGAGTTGGTCATTATGACGAAACTCTTTTGATCTGTCCATATAAGTGCGTGAAGCACGGACTGGACATAGCAAATTCGGCTGCTTGTTCCCCGGAGGGACACAGCGGCGGAGGAAATGCCTCAATGTCAATGGGGGTACATGAACCAACCACCTTAGGTATAAAGGCAGGGTTGGGCTTCAGCAACACTCTCGTTAATCCTCGGGCGAACTGAGTGCATGAAGGATGTACAGATAGCGCATGAATGTCACTGACTCGCTTGGCGGATGCCAGGGCCAGTAACAGCACTGTCTTGAGTGACAGGTGCCTCATGTCAGTTTCTTCCAGGGGTTCAAATGGGGCTCGAGTGAGCCCATCTAAAACCATTGTCAAGTCCCATAAGGGCACCAGTGACCTGGAAACAGGAAGGAGCCTGCGAGCTCCCTTCATAAAACGGCAGACCAGAGGATGCTGGCCGGCCGTCTTACCCTCAAAGCCCACATGGCATGCAGCAATANACAACCCAACCATCAAAAAGACAACATAGAATAGCGGACTATACATTCAAAATTATGCACCCCCGTCGTGAAATGCACCCCTTGACACGGGAACGCGCATTTGAATGTATAGTCCGCTATTCTATGTTGTCTTTTTGATGGTTGGGTTGTCGAATCCCGGATTTTGCATTCATTCGTCACTTATTTTTCAGTTAATTTTTTATTTAATATATGTTTTTATTTAATTGTGACGTCCTGTCTGTATACTTTTGCTTATACTTGTGCTTTATAATGTATTGTTTATTTTTACATCAAGTGCTTGAGGGTGGGATTCATATAATTTTTTTTATTTTGGGTGGTGCTTTTTATGAACAGCCTGGTTGCCACAATATGCACCCCTTGCTATCTCTGACAATACACGTATCACAAACATGAAACTTGCTCTATTTATTGGTACTAGTCCTACAACTATACCCTACAAAGTGCTTGAGGGTGGGATTAATAGAAGCATCTTTTTTTGGGGGGCGCTTTTTACGGCAGGCCAGGGGGTGCATTTCACGACGGAGGTGCATCATTTGACACAACACCTGTACTCGAGACACAAAAGTAGTGGATATGATCGTTGGACATTTTATAAGCGGTGCTCATGAAATTAATAAAGCAGAAACACTGGACAGATCTTAAGATCAGGGTAACGATAGATCCGTATGATAAACAACCTCTCCATATTTTGCCTTAGACTAATATTTACTGAAGTCACGGCGGCCTCTCAAAGCTGTGATCCGAAGAGGGTTACTTCCTCCTTCTATCCATCACTAATGTCACTCTGTTATCACAGTGCTATTCTAATCCAAGCACCTTTCAAATTGCAGCTTAATAAAATGTTTTAAAGAGGATCTATATTCGTGTCTGCAGTCCTAAGGCAACTTTCTAATTTTAAGAAAGTCTTCAATGTCCTTACCTAATTTGATATACAGTCATATGATCATAATTACAAAAATACTTTTGTTTTATATTTTTGTAAATATGGTCATATGACTGTATTTAAAAACACAGTGTATTTAAGCTCTCAAAGAAACAATTTGGGCTGGGTGACGCTCTATAGTTAGGGCCAATAGGAGACCTCGATGCATTCTTTCCCCTCCTCCTCATTAGCATTCTGTGCAACTAGTGTGACTAGTGCACATTTGGGACCCACTAGTAGGCCTACTACTAGTTAACATTTTAAGCCTCACTAGTTCACTAGTTGAATTGAAATGTATCTCACTAGTTAACTAGTAAAGGGCAAAGGGTTCAGTTAACGGGATCTGGGGGATCAGAGGAGCACAAGTTCAAACCCCACTGCAGTCAGCATGTCATTGTGTCCCTGGGCAAGACACTTCACCCCAAATTGCTCTTGTGGGGATTATCCACAGTATTGAGTATGTAAGTCGCTTTGGATAAAAGCGTCTAACAAGTAATATGTAAGAGTGTGTGTGTGTGTGTGTGTGTGTGTGTGTGTGTGTGTGTGTGTGTGTGTGTGTGTGTGTGTGTGTGTGTGTGTGTGTGTGTGTGTGTGTGTGTGTGTGTGTGTGTGTGTGTGTGTGTGTGTGTGTGTGTGTGTGTGTGTGTGTGTGTGTAGCTGTGGGATCAAGGAACAGAAGGAAAGAAGCATATAGAGACTGAAAGAAGGTAGAGAATCACACACACACACACACACACACACACACACACACACACACACTGCAATAACAGATCAGGAGCCACCCCTGAGAAACCCCAGCAGGCAGGCTGCACACATTACAGCAGCAGCATATCAATATATTCACAATTACACACAGCACAGTCTGGATCAGATGCATGCAAAGACTGTAGTATCAAAGGAATCTGGTCTCATGATTGGTCTCTGGACCCCCTTTTAAAGTCTTGGTCTTACTCTGTCTTATCTCGGTTTAAGACGAAGAGTTGTATAACTAAATTGCCTGTGCATTGTCTTATTTATTTGTAAACATCATCACTTGATTGAATGTCAAGCGATCTGCTTCAAATGCAACCAATAACTCGACTCCTAAATCATGGAAAAGTAGTGTTGAACAAAGATAGTTATGTTGATTTCATCTGCATAGGGTTTGTTTGTATTTGTTTGCTTTTAGAAAACAAAGGAAATCCCTACACCTCTGTAAAGCCTTCTGATTATTTTATCAAGACATTTCTCATAATTTGCTTATACATACACACATTCTCTGAAGACTAAATGGGATTGCAGTAAATCCTTGCCATACAGAGCCAGCTGTGTCCTTGCACAGAACTGCATTACTAATGTTTTGGAAAAGAATCCCTAACTCTGACTTTGATGCCACAGATACCACAGTGAATAGATTGGCAGACGTTGACCTGTTCAATGGGTACATTTTACGTGCATCATGGGAGTTTGTCACTGTCGTCAGCTTGCCCCAGTGAGGATTCCTTCATTTTTTCTAGTTCTGTATGTTTTTACCAGTGGCAACATTTTACGCAAAGGTCGAATAATTTACTAAAAAGGGTTAAGGACCAGGTAAATAAAACTTGTAAAAACACTGAATAAGCGTTTTTCAAATAATAAATCAATGTTTCCCAAACGCTTTTGGCTCACCTTGTTCCTCTTAAGATGCAGACATCTGATGACTAAGACCATCCTTCATCTGGTTAAAATATATAGGTTAAAATGACCAAGTTCATAGTAAATACATGGTTCAAAACTGTTTTCAGACATTTTTATTCAGAAATGTTACTCACTGTATACCTTTAATAACCGGAATAACAAGCTTATTGTCTTGGAAAAACACATTCCCTGTAAGGATCTACAATGACCCGAGAATTGTTTTACTTGAAATACATTTCTTTCCCAAGTTTTCCACAGAACATACTGACACAAGCATTTGTGATCATATTAAAGAAAGTCATTATCAGTCTCAGGAGAATCAAAGTTTCTTCTATATGGCCCCGTGCTGCCTGCTGAGCTGTAGATCCCCTGATCTGTCCTCTAAGAAATCCCTGCTGCTGATTCTGTCCGACTTCACACTGAGACCTTATGTTTCCCACTTCCACTGCAGCTGCAGAGAGGAAAACTTGCCCTTCACTTTCTCCAAACTCTGCAGTGGAAAACACAGCAGCATCCCACCCTCCTCCTGCCAGCCTTCTGTCTCAGCTCGCTCTCAACAGAAAGGGGGGAGCACGAGGCTCCTTCACTCATGAATAGTTGGATATAGGCATATCCCTTGGATAAGGTCCTGAATCTCACTTCAGAAGAGTCAGTTCTACTTGGCTTCCTTTTTGTTTAAAGGTCCCCTATTATGCAAAATGCACTCTTTGATGTATTTTATACTTAACTACAGAATGCATTTCCCGAAGAAATTGCTAGTGGGAATGCTTTATGCTGAAAAGCTGATGCTGAATTGCTATGCTGAAATGTAATGTGTAAGAAGAAAGTGAAGAATTTAGATTGAAATGATACATGAACACTGGGGGCTTGAATGTGTGATGAGAGAAGAAAAGAAAGTAAAAAGGCTTGGAAAAGCAGCAGAATATTTGAACTGCAAACTTTTGAACTAACTTGATGGCGAATGATCTGTCGCCATGCCAACGTTATTTGATGACATCCCATAATACGCTTAGATGCGTTGATGGCTGCATCGTTACCAAACCTGTGAAGTTTTGGGACGTTTGGAGCACTTTCACTGAAGTTATGAGAAAACCGTGTTTCATGGCGAGCGTTGTGTTGCTATGGCAACCGCATTTGGCATTTGAACAAATCTCAAAACTGTCCCGTAGATGTCTTCACGGCTTGACTGTTAGCACACATGTAAAGTTTGAGCACTTTTTGAACATTTTCATAGGAGTTCATGTATAGCGGCATCGTCTTTTATGGCGAGGGATGCGTTTCCATGGTAACGGCATATGATGACACCCCATAATTGACGTAGAGCTGTTGAGGGCAGGACCACTAACCATTATCTGAAGTTTGGTGCTCTGAGCACGTCAGTTGGAGTTATGACATCATCGTGTTCCATGACACAGGTGTTTATATTTGAGCTAACGACGTGTCCAGAGATCAAAGGTTTCCATGGTGATGTGCAGTAATCAGTGAGAGGAGAGCATTTGCATTGTTCTGAATGAGAGATAAACCTCTTACATGTGAACGTTTTGTCAAAGAACCGTAACAGATATCGGTGAAATTTCAAAGCGTGAAGCATGTCAAGGAACTTGAGCATCTGAAGTGTACTTTTTGTGTACTTTCGTGTTAATAATGTGGCCTTTTTGGCAGATTAACTAAAGGTGTGCGGCTGCTGTGGTGGGGAAAGATGAGGCTGAACTTACAATGGGNCCTAAAATCGGAACGTCTGGTAAATGTACGTGTAAACGGATGTAACAAATATTGAAAAGTGGTGAACCTGCTGAATAAAAGGGCGGTACAACAGTCAAAAACATTCTTAGGCACGTTCAGACTTTGGACGATAAACGGTTATAAACAGGATAAAACCAACACAAATAACCCGGAGCCTAACCGAGGAGAGAGGAGATCGGAGTAGTACGTGAGAGCGGGGCAGAAGAGGAGACACAGACGGTCGGTTCTGCCGAGAGTTATATCGAGACGGGTATTTGTGTCTCTGTGTCCTCTCCCCTCTCTTTTCTCGTCGCTACTCTCACTCTCTTTCAGAGGACACTGTCATTATTTTTACTCCTCCCCGTCCCCTCTCTCTAACCTCTAACCCATTGCTCACCCTCTCTCCTCCCTCCTCTCCTGTGTGAGTGCACAGACACTGACCACACACACACACCACCACACACACACAGACACACACACACACACACACACACACACACACAACACACACACACACACACACACAACACACACCACACACCACACACACACCACCCACACACACAACCACACTACATCTCTTGTCTCTCTCTCTACTTGTTGAATAAAATATAATAACGTCTTCATTAAATTAAGTTACATTCCGTTACTAGTATAACACCACTATTGTTACTCTTATCATATTACTAACTCATTACCCAATATTTCGTTCTTTACTGCGTTCTGTCGTCCTCTCTCCTCCGAATCCATTTTACTCTCCTCCCTCTGTTTTTTTGTCCTACCACACTCCACCCACTTCCTCCTCCTCCTCTGTCTCAACCCCACTCTCGCCTCTCGTTCTGAACTCTTCTATAGTCCCGAGGAGTCACTCCATCGAACTTCCCGGTCCGACAAAGGATGAAATTGGTGAGTTTTATTTATTACTTATAATACTACCTCGCCTGTTTGGGTCTGTGTGTGTGTGTGTGGTGGTGTTGTTGTGTGTGTGTTGTGTGTGTGTGTGTGTTGTGGTTTGTGTGTGTGTGTGTGTGTGTGTGTGTGTGTGTGTGTGTGTGTTGTGTTGTGTGTGTGTGTTGTGTGTGTGTGTGTGTGTGTGTGTGTGTGTGTGTGTGTGTGTGCGAAGTGTAAAAACGGTACATGAACGTTTATGATGGTCTAAATCAAACTGTCCGAAACGGTATCTTGTTATTATGTGGTACCCTGTGTTGTCTTTCTTTTACACTAATTAGACCTCCTTATAACTAAGTATGTTTAAGACATTTGTTGTGTAATGACATCTCTGTGACGCAATACATTATTGATCTGTGATACAATATGTAAAGGTTGAGAAGGTTAATACGTAGAAGTGTAGGTGTAAAATATATATTGACGGAATTACGTTATCGTAAAATTTTGAAAACACTTTACATATTTGTAACTTTAAACTTTGCTGAATGTATAACGTCCACCAATAACGTTTTATGTTCTCCACGTAAAAAATAATTTTTACTTTACTGTGAGTAATACAATTTACAAAAAAATGGTTAATAAAAGTCTTCTAATGTTTCTAATGTAAAGGTTACCGGTATTTTTGAAGGATTTTTATCTTACAGGTAAGATAGCTTTATCCAATTGAGGAAATAAAGTATTATTGTTGAACTTATAATTCTGTAAAAGAAAAAACTACCCACTTTTACCAAACGCGAAACAATTTCTGTAAAAAAAAAAAATACTTAAAAAAAATACTGGTATTATAAAACGTCGGCTAAGTTTTACAGGATGGTCATAATTAACCTGTTACCTATGTTAAGTTCCGAACGAGGGAACATCGAGAAATGACAAGAAATTGTAGGGTGTGTAAGACATGAGGTCGACGTCTCTTTGTTTCGCACTATGTTCTTTATGTACATATTTGCGGTGATATACATACAAGAGTCGTGACTTCTCACATTGCAAATTTTTTACCTCGTTGTTCAGAATTTCTGGACTGTACATTATTTTGTAAATGGTTTATTAAACAAATCTCTGATTACGTTTCGTCATGTAATTAATTCACGATATAATACGAATTAAACCAGAGGGAGTTTCTCTCCACTGCCCCCCTGACTGAAACGCCTCCATTGGACTCCTTTGTTTACTTCAGTAACATAGTGACATCACTACGTAACCCTCACATTGCTGTTGGCTAACACTCCAGCACATTGTACTTGATAGGCTAAGGGACGGGGCATCTCTAACAGGTTGAACAATCATTGAACCACAGGCAGTATGAGCACATTAAAGCACTATAAACATTAAAGCAGGTAAACATGTCACAGTAGAGGCACAAGACAGAAATATAAACCTAAAAATGAGCATAATAGGGCCCCTTTAATGATGGAATTGAGGAATGCTTTAAGTGGCCATGATCAATATTCCTATAAAAATGCATCACCTACACAGGTCACATCAATCATGTTCTGTTTTCTTCCAGTCGCTGCTAAATGGTTCTGAAATTCTCCCAAAAAACATCCATCATAGTTTACACAACTTTGACCCGTCATAGAAAGCCAAAGTCACAATGTCATAATCAGGTTAACCTCAATTCAGTCAGACAACTCACGTGTTCTTAATATGTTTATTATAGCAGCATATAGTTTGAGTTTGGCGTCTAGGCTCGGGCCTCATCACTCCACAGATTTACAAAGAACATGAGTGATGATAAGATAACTATTCCCCGAGCCTACAGGTGGAGCTGGGGTGGAGCTGGGGTGGTGGTGGGGCAGGCGAGCAGCAGCAACATGAAATAGCAAGTGAACACAGCAGTGGCAGCAGCAGCATAGCGAGGCAGAGGCAGGAAGACCTGGCAGCTTAAATAGAGCGGCATGTTTAGGAGAATGTGTTTGGTTGGTTGTAAGAGGGACAAGGTGTGTCACGTGTTAATGTATCATTGGTGCTCGAGTTGACTGCCTGAACTAGCTCGCAGGCTTCGCCCTATTCTCAGCAATCTGCCTCTCTGAAGTGTGTTCCTGGGGATTCATTTCTATATCCACCATCCATTGCTGTTAGACAGGTAGACCTTGGTTATTGTTTAACAACAAAATAATCCATCCAGATCTTTACCAATTCACCACCAGCACTGCTAAACTCTGTAAGAGGGCATTTTCATGTACAGCTCATTGCATGACAAGGCCATCTTAGCCTCTCTTTCAATGAACTCTCTTCTGATTCAAATGAAGGAACGGTCAGGCTATGGGTTGAGTTGCTCAAGACATCATTTTCTGAACAAAGGATAAATTGTCTCGGAACCAAAGACGTAGTAAAATACACAGCCTAATTTGAAATCAAGATTTTGTATATTCAAATTTGTACCTCAAATGGTTAAGCTTATTATGGAATGTCACAGTCTCTCTCATTGTATCTGACGCCATGGCACAGAAGCATATCCGGATGAAAGAGCGCACGACCCGGAGCCCTATACGACGGAAAATCATCTGATGAGTCATCCAGTTTTTTCTCCCTTGCATCCAGATGGGTTTATATTTGGAGAAGCTCCCAGCCCTTAGAATCTATTAAAGTTGGAGGTGGGTGTGTAATGACAGCAGCTACAGTGAATCATTAGCTTAGAAGTTTGTTGTCTATGATGATTAACAGAGCCGCACTTGCCCATAGGCAGAGTAGATGCCATGACTAGAGGCCTTGTTACAAAAGCTGGCTAAATCCTAGGGTGCAACTGTATCTCTGTTTTGATCTTCCTATTATTGTTAAGTTCTCCCAAGGTCTAAAGAACGGAGATACAATATAGACGACTCCAAAAAGGTGGCAAGAACAAGGCAAGCCCAAGACCAGAGGAATATAAATCAATCACTATAAATGTCTTGGCATGACATTAAAGTCAAGGCTCATGATTTACATGTATGGCTGTAAATGATTTAAAGCTCACCTATTATGGTATATTTTAACAATATATTATAGGGCCATATCTATATAAAAGATGTCTCTGAAGTGTTTTGCTCAAAATACCAAACAGATCACCCATTCTAGCCATACCTCATACCCCTCTATTCCAGCCCTGTTACTAAAGTGCTGATTGTGGGTCCGTAGCTTTAAATGTAACCGAGCTGTTCCTGGCCACGCCCCTTTGGAGCGTCTGCATGCAGGCACTGAGCTCTGTGAAGAGAAGGCTGTCTACCAGCAGAAACTCAGCGAAACGCTGCCATGATTAAACGCCATATTATGTTCCAAACCACATCAACCACATTATTTCTAAACAGTGGCGAGCCGTGACTTTTATACCTATACCAACTTTTGAAGCTTCGACTGCAGTGTCAGCCAATCAAATCATATGCCAGTACAAGCTCTAGCCAATCAAACCACGTGCTTGTGTGTGCGGAGCGGGAGATTTATGTGATTAGTTGTTGGTCGACTTTCAGACACGCCCACCGGCAAGCTTCAGCGCACGCCGCCGTGTGGACGCTGCGTAACTTGCAGAGACGGCTAAACTTGGGCAGAGGGCGGGCTAATAGGGAGCCTTCCTTTCAATTTAAACCCTTCCCCCAATTCCAAAGCAGAAAACCACTGAATAGGCATATTCGAAGGATTTATTTCTTTGGAAATGTTATTTTAAATACAATTAAATCAAGTTATTATGGTAAGAAAATGAAAAATATTTTAAAGTTTTTTTTTATGTTTTAAAATAATTATTTTGTAGAATATCTTGGGCCTCAGAGAAGGCCCTGACGGCTCGCCACTGTTTCTGAAACAGTATGGAGCTCAAACGTTTCTCTCTCTTGCGGGTTTACCACAAGGTGAGGACCTTTTTATATCAGGCTTTTTTACACACATTCTCTCCAGTACAGCGTTAGCTCTGAGTGTTAGCGATGCTTGCTAATGTAAACACAGACCATAGTACTTCCAAAACAGGTCGCGCATTGTTTCTGATACAACAACGTTTCTAATAGGTAACGATAGGTTGGGCCGTGGGTGGAAAGCCAGCCCACATTTGAGTAATGTCATCATGAACGCAGCAAATTTGGATCAACTCTATTGTACCTCCGTTTTTAGAGATGTGGGTAAGGAGGAAAAGAGAGTGGGTTGTATTTTTGGACATTTTGTGAGTCTCCTTACCCACCCGGGGCACATATTGATGTATAAAATACATCAATAAGTGCATTTTGCATAATAGGTGACCTTTAAGTAACACATAATAAGCCTTGAATAAAATACAAATAGATATGCAACACATACATGTACATTACATGTACATTGTAACATTACTGTAGAAAATGTAATTCTAGGAATGGTAACATCAGTTGGTCCATTACTTTGGTCTAGAAAATGGGTCAGAAGTGTGTCGTTCCCAAATATCCTAATGATTTTGCTGATTGACTTCATTTCCATCAATAGCCACCATTGGGTTGACATATTTGGTTCAGAGTCTCATTGGATGGATTGGCATACAACTTATCACAGACATGTGTTCCAGCTACAGGATAAGAAGTCATAACTCTAGTGATCGGTTTAATCTAGTACTATGATCTGTACTATGATCTGTAAAAAAATGATCTGTACTATGATCTGTAAAAAAATGTTTCCTCATTTCCGCCACTTCAATAATAATTAAATCCAATAAGCAAACCGTCAAAATATAACATTACAAGAAACCTGTAGCTAGGGGGCCGCACTATATCTATGTCCTATGAGGATATATTTTTGGGATATTTTTTGATGATGTGTTGAGAACATCTATATCTTAAGTTATCAGGGACAGAAGCTGATCAAACATGAGGGGCAGTTTGGCATGCAGCTACTCACAGACATCCTTTGTACGCAGGGAATCAACTGAGAAACACTTTGTCCTGTTTTTAGAGATGTTCATCACCTAGTCTGTCTGTTTTGGAGAAGAGGGGACCTCTGAGTATAATTCAGCTCCTGGCAAAAGCATCCTAATGCTAAATAATAAAGGAATCCTGACTTGGCGCAATGGACGCTACCTCAGTGTTTTTGTTGTTGTTTTGATTGAGAGACCACTAGTGGCAGAAAATTACATATTGTTTCTTCAACATAACGTTTTTAACATATAAAGCCTATGCGTAACTATGCAATCTATGTAATATTCTTGATAATGAAACATGCTATTGGCAAATCTGTGTCCAATATAAAATGGAAGCATGGATAAAACGTTTTGAGTCTAGACTCAAGAGATGCCCTCTCACACCAGTTGGTTATAGGATCACACAGAGCAGACAGACTCGGCCTCTACAGACAGCAGATCTAAACACCTTGCACCCTTTGAGGAAGCAGAAATCCACTTCCTTTATCCTGAATTTTTTTTTTCTTCCTAAGAACAGTCCAAAATCCATCACAAAGTAATATGACAGCAGTACGAAAAACAGTAAAAGCAGATGTTAAACTACTACTTTATTTAGATGTTATGTTTTTAACGTAGCCTAGAATACAATGGGTTATTTTATGAAGGAATCGCACTACCCTACTGCGACACATCTCACAGTCTGCATCATCTTTTAAACAATTCCTCTCGTTCTTTTCTAATTCTGACCAATGAAAGTTCAATTCCTCAGCTTTGCCCACACTCAGGCGGTAATCATTGTTTTCATCAGGACCAGTCTGACCGCGCCTTGAGATTAAATAATGGAGCAAATAAATCATTTCAATAATTAGACAAACAGTGCAAAAAGGATTGGTTCTCCAGTCCTCCCTGCAACAATCAGTCTCATTTTCGGTATGACCCAAAATAACTTAAAATGTTAACATTTGACTATTATTCTTGACTTAATTAAAGCCCATTACATTACATGTAAATACAATGCAGTTGTATCAATTCCAAAGGTTTAAAATAAAATAGGTGTTGTAGTGCATGTCAAACCATGAGTTTCAACCAAAAAATGGTGTACATCGTTAATAAAGCTTATTTCAATGGGGGTGCATTCATCTGATCTGATCTGAATCAATTAATGGAAGCAGATCCTTATGCTTTTTACATAGGATTTTTTTATTCAAATCAACTATTTAAGTAATGACAGCTGTGATCAATTAATTTATTTTTCTATCATCTAACATAAAGGATGAACTCTAAAACTCTATTGTGTAGTTTTGGTTAATACATGGAGGGATGTCGTTTCATTCTGATAACCAGTCATGCTTACCTATCACTATAAATACAGTTAGGTTCACCTTTAGGACTCAAATTGCATCAGTTTTCAGCCATCCTTAATAAGAAAACAAAGTTAGAACGTTACAAGAAAATGTAGCTTTTTTTAATGCTGCTTTAGTAGGACATATAGTCTGTACATAACGAGTGGAGGTCGTCACCATGACGTCGCCCATTGGTTTGTGGACTGCGGTATTTAAGAATTTGGCTTCTTGGCCATCCCATCTTGTTTTTTGGTTGTAGCACCTGGCTTGTTTACATTTAGAAACAGAAGTGACACAAGAGGGTGAAGATAAGTACAATCTGATGCTTCACTTACATTTTTAGGCGACTGATATATTAGAATTCACTTTTGTTAACTGAAAATAGGTTTTGAGATCTAAGAAAAAAACAAGGACAACAATCAAACTGGACAAGACCTTGGTAGCAATTTATGAATAACTTATCAAAGAAAAAGCTCTAAAGCACACACTGCTTTGTTGTCTGTACAAATCCAACCGTGCTTTATAAAATACAAATATTAAAAGGATAGTTTGAGGATCTTCTAAAATATGTTTAAACCTAGAAGGCTGACTTATTGGAAAGTGAATGATCAGAAAACTATTCATATTGATGTATTAAAAGTTGTTCTGTTACAGTGAACCGTCTTCTGTTCACTCATCAAGCAGTGCAGCCTCAGTAGACCTCCCACAGAGCCCTGCAGAGTCAACCAAAGTTTCTGAGAGACTTCACACCCCCCCCCCCCCCCCCGTTGGCCCTATCCCATCATGGGAGGTTTTGATTCACAGGACTGACAACCTTATTATGCGGCACACTTATTATTGATATTACGCCGCAGAGGCGCGGTTGCCATGGTCACCGAGCGAAAGACATTTCATTTTCTCTCCTCCATCATCATTATCTATGGGGCCATCTGTTGTGGAAAATGAATTCAGCCTCATTTGCATGACTGATAAGCACATTCTTTATCCGTCCCACAGAAGGTCATATGCCATGGATTTGGGGACTAGAGAAAGAGAGTGAGGGGGTGAAATGATGCGTGGTCTTACCTCTATCAATGAGGTAAACGGGGGGTGTGTGAGTCGGAGCTTAGATGTGTGCATGTGTCTGCATAATGCATGGACATGTAATGTTTATGTATGCCCTCTTGTTTATACCCATGCCATGCCTTTGTTCTCATGTGGAGGCTTCTGAATTTGCATAAGCACGTGCCTGCGCGTGAGAGTGTGTATGTACCCACCATCATGACTACATGCAGTCATTTAGTAAATGCCTATATTTTTGCAACAATGTGTGTGAGTGACTGTGTGGTCTTAAAAGATTGGGGAAATGTGGGGTATTTTGAGTTTTAGACCTCAAAGCAAGGGTACTTTCATCATGTCTAACTTGTTCAAGTGTTCATCTTTGGGTTTTGGTTTAGTGCCCAGAATACAGTCAAATTAAAGCTGCACTTATTCATTTTGTATAGCCACTTGGAGTAACTGATTACACAGAATCTGACAAATGATCTTATTATGAAGTTAATATCGCAAATGATTTAGCAAACAAATGTCTATTTGTGCATCCAGCCATCACGGTCCTCTTGTTTTTCTTACATGTCTGTGGGTAAGACTTAAAACACTAAACTTGTATATTTCTGTGATATATAAATGATATGTCATGTTTTGTCAAATGTATTATTTGTGGAATTACATTTTCTGAAATGTTAGAACTACTTCTGGTCCAGGAATTCTTTATTTATTATTTTTCAATTGTTTTAATGCACAAATATCTCACTTGAAATTAACATTGCTTTGTGTGAAATACTGCATTCTACAATTTTTGAAAGCCATATACTGTGTGAATTCATTACACATTCAAAGCCGTCTATGTCCAACAAGACAACTCCCAAAGGTGTCTTGTTGTATATTCTGCGATTATTTTGTCAATACAATTTCACATGATGATAAATAAATTGATTGATAAATGTGCTTTTGTGTAAGACTTAATATAGAGTTGGAAATAGATGAAATTGTACATTTGACAATATTGTCAGATGTAAGATGTCATGTATATTTATTATAAAGCAGGTCTACGTGCTGTAAATCTACTGCGAAAGTATCATAAACCTCAATCCATGGAGAATTCCACACAGCCCGTGTTCAGAAACGATGCCTTTAATGACCCATCTGTATGAATGTCACAACTATACATATAAAAGTAAAAAGTCCTGCTACAGTGCTGTAGAGTTATTCCCCGGCTGCACTGACAATGCACAGACGCAGATGTAGAAGACCCCTGAAAAACTGAACTATTAAATTTGCTTTATCTTTAGATTTAGTTAACATTATTTTTAACCAGGTATTGGCTTGTATCTGGTTAGTTTAGTCATTTACTCGTGGTGGGTAAAGTTGTCATTGGTTTATATACTCAAAACCCAATCAAGTCACATAGAGTGGCGAAGTCCCTCCACTTCCGGTGGATCTCCATGGGACCTTATTTTGGAAAAAATATGCATTGAAGTCAATGGAGAGAAGGCAAGGCTTTACAGCAATTACAGAGAGAAAGATTATCTTTCGATCCCGTTTGAATTGTGCCACAAAATAAATGATGTTTGTCAATTTAAAAGATAATTTTGCAAGTCAAAACAAAAAAAATGTGTCGTAAAACTGTGAAGTAACACATTTTTTCTGTGAAACTCCATTGAACTACATCTCTTGCACAACAACACACTTCACCAAAATGGCCGTCACTACTGTCTTGTCAAAAAAGTGATTGACTACCCTCACTATCACCACAATGAAACACGTCCAGAAGAATGTCATGCAAAGCTGCCTGCCTGCCTGCCTTACTTTGATTCTCTCTGAAATGCCTTATCTTTTTGATGTTTAATGTCAACCATTTGTGAAGATAACATGAAGTAGAAAAGATCGTCGATGCTAATGTAGCGTTAGCGTTAGCATTTCTTCCCCGGGCTTAAATGGTGTATTATAGAATGATCACACCGGTGTGACAATACTCTTCAAAGGGTTCACGAAATATGACTACTCTTACTGTTTAACATTTTGGGTTACTTAATGTTACTTCATGTTAAGGCTAATACAAATGACAAGGCTAAGCCGGCTGTAATGCTAACTAACGTGCTTGCTACTAGCTAGGTAGCTAACTTGATCCAGCCACTCCTGGTCCTTTCATCAGACGGGAAGCGAAAGAACGAGCAAGACCCATTGCTGGTATGATAACAACCTGGTACTAAGCACACAGGCATATTGTTAAAGTTATCTTATCTTAGCTATCTCTATTTTAGTGGAGGAAAGCAATTGTGACATCAGTTATGAGTGACATCACTTACGCGACTCTGGGATATGTAGTCTTTCTAGTTGCGTGATGATTTTTTCAGATTGACAAACATCATATGTGTAATTCATGGCACAATTTAAACGGGATCGAAAGATAAGTTTTCTCTCTCCATTGACTTCAATACATAATTTTTCCGAAATAAGGTCCCATGGACTGGAAGTAGATGGGCGTGACTTCGCCACTCTATTGGTTCCTCACAAGTATAGTAATACAAACCTGTGAGTGTTAGTGTGAATCCCCTGAATTCACTGTTGTGTATTAGTGTGCACTTTTGCTTTGTGTGTGTGTGTGTGTGTGTGTGTGTGTGTGTGTGTGTGTGTGTGTGTGTGTGTGTGTGTGTGTGTGTGTGTGTGTGTGTGTGTGTGTGCGTGCGTGCGTGCGTGTGTGTGTGTGTGCCCTAAGGGTTTGTATGTGCTCTGGTCTTTCATGTCTGGCACATTTGTCATCCCATTCCAAAGACACAAGTCTCTCTTTCTCTCTCTCTCTCTCTCTCTCTCTCTCTCTCTCTCTCTCTCTCACACACACGCACACATACAGAGAAAGACACCATACTGTACATAAGTAGGCTGAAGCTTGTTATTCCTCTGCTCTCCCAATACGCCAGCAATGCAACCTCTCCTCCCTCATACATCTCTCCCAGCTCCCTTAAGGTATCACTCTTTCTCTTCTTCTTCTTCCTCCTCTCTTTCCCGCTCACCCCACCCGCTCCTCTCCCTCGGTCCCACTGAACAACAAGCCTTCACCTTCTCCCACGCTATCGTACAGAGTCCCAAAACACCAACATTCTCTTTTTCTCCTCCTCCTTTGGCTCCCTGGCTGTAGCTTGCTTCCACTCTGCAGCACCAACACCTAACATCAACAACGCCCCTCTCATATTCTCCCGCCATCCCTTCTGCAGTTCAGGGTTTCCCTTTATTTATTTTATTCCATCTCTGTATTCACTTTTAAATGTCCTAATATATATATGTGGTGTACATACAGTAAGCGTGCACAGTATGTATTCTTCAGTAATTATGTCCAAAATTGAGAAGATTACCTAAAGTTTGATAAATGAAATGTTTTGACTTGAGAAAAATATTTGCCACTTTACAAGCAAAATTGTCAACATTTTAACGACTTTAATAACTTTACTTTTTATTGGTTTTATTTTTGAAATCATGTGCAGTTTTGTTCACACAAAGAACCCTTACTTAGCTTCTGACGGCATCACAAATTCTTCATCTATTGTTTTCATTTGCTAAAAGTACCGAACACAGATTGCAAATGTTATGATTGTTTTATCAGTTGCGTTTTTGAAGGACAAGAATTGTCCAGCTTCTACAATATATTGTTTGTTTGCTGGATAATTCTTGTAAATAATTTATTCTGGCAAACTGTAAAGTATTCTGTAAATGTAAATATTATTCTTAATGTACTTTGAGGGACGAGGAAAAAAACACTGGTCTTTTTCTGGGCACATGCTAACATGATCTCCTTAACAGATAATTAATCTTAATAATTTTCCGATTTTTCAGGATAACACTACATTGATAAATGCAGCAGAATTGTTTAATCTACAGCGTTATCTGTTTGATTTATTACCCCAATTTTCAGTATTCACACACAATTGCATTAAAAAAATAATCATATTCAATCTTTAATTTTTCCAAAAGAAATGTGATCATTAACGGCAAAATACATTTTGTGGTCATGTTTTGGAAGCAAAAATGAAACTATTGTAAAGAAAATATTTGTCTTTAAGGGACTTAAAGTAGTCTTGCATATGTCAGGCTTTGTCAGATCTGTTGATCTCTCCTTCTTTGTGAATATTGTTGTGCTTTGTGAGTGTTTAGCATGTGCTTCAGCACCAGGAGCTGTCCATCCCTCCCTCCCGTTTGCAGTATATTGAGCTCTCAGGGCCACCGTACCGTAACGTCCTCTCACTAACGAGGAGCAGCTGTGAGTTCCTGTACCCAGTGGTGTAGTGGTCGTTGGACGCGGGGGATCGCCGTCCCCCCACTTATTTGGAGCCCCCACTTTTTTGAAGCATGATTTCTTTTGAATAGTCTAATAAATATAAAATCGTTGCCAGTGTTATCATTTGCAAGTTTTTATTTGTTGTAATAATGACGAAAGCATAATACGTTTCACAGTAATTATAATAAAAACGTAGTTCAAGTATTTATGCAACTTGATTTGAAGCGTGTGTGTGTGTGTGAGGGGCAGCGCCATGTGTGTAGGCACGTAAAAACTGTAACTATAAGTATCTGAGATAAATATGTGAAATGAAACAAATACCAACAACTGTATTGCATTGTTTTCTTATGCACAATTACTTCATACTCTCTTTGTCTTTTTCGTCCTGCATTTATTGTTTCCCCCTCAGAAAATAACTGGCCCCAGCCTGGCCCCCCCAGTGAAATTGGTCTAGAACCGCCACTGCTCCCCCGCCCCGTCCACCCGTCCCGTCCACCTAGCACAAAAATCCCCACTTCACCACTGCCTGTACCCGTATAGTTTTGAAAGTTATTACAGTAACAACAAGACATGGAATTTAACGCTAAAAACGTTCTGCTCTGCATATCTCCTCAAAGAGTGTACCGTCATGGTAAGTGACCTTAAATTGATCCTAAAATAAAAGTGTTACTGCGTATTCACTGGTAGTTGATGTTACAGTAATTAGCTAACGTTAACGTTTGAGAAAAAGTATTACAAAAACTTTGCATCTCCGACCAAACTATTGTGGTTTTTTTACATTACTAGCCATACTTTTTTGACACTTATGTTGCTTCCCTGGATTATTTGGAAGGTGGCTCGTGACTGTTCCGTGAAAAACTGGTTTTAGCTAATTTTTTGCCTTAGCTAAATTACCGTGAAGGTGAGTAAGCTAGTTGCAAAGTAAAACGTGTTTAAAACGTTTTGATAATAAGTAAAATAGCTTATTTTGCATATTTTGTGTAAAAATAAAAAGCATTTAAATTGGCCTTTACCAATGAGGACGTTTTTGGCTCGTTATAGCAGTAATATAAAAGCACAGGTGTAAGTCATGGCGTTAATTAGGTCCCACTGAGCCAACTGGCATAATGGCAGGACCTTGGCACCTGCACACCCAAACAACATGCAACTATTCATGTTATTAGTTACACCTGTGAATGGGCGTTGACAGGGCTAAAAGTGAGCTGTGATACAGGGTTATATAAGGTTTTTAATTTATCCTAAACAATTATATAAAACAACCTTTTGCTTGTATAAAAAACTACTTTTATATGTTTTATAGAAACGCTCCAGCGATTAAAAACATATCTATATGGCAAAATCTATATCTAAATGTGTTATTGTGCGTTATATTTTTGAATATGTAAAATGTTGTAAAACACAATTCCCATTTCATGTATCTACAAACATCTTCTGCAGACATTTCAACCACATACTGATTCCTTTGAATGTTCATCTTAAGGAACCAAATGTTTAATACATAAATAAAAAAGGAAAATTCTAGTCACATCCAGCTTTTAACAGCCAGCCCTGCTCTGCTGTATTAGTGCGAGCTCTGGTTGTACGCTGATACATGAGTCTGTATTATAATACAATAACTGCCTACACATCCATCTCTTGCTAGTCAAATTGCGGCATTTTCCCTATTCAGGCACATTTTACCCCTTTGTTTATTTGTTAAGGAATGTGGGGTAAATTAATTGTGCTTGATTGGCATTAGCATAGCCAAATAAGAATTTGAAATAGCTAATATTGAACACCCTGAGGGAATCTGTGTCCCAACCCACTAGAGTACTTATCATGCCTTCCTCTACTGCCTGGCAGCATTGTTGGAGCGAGCAGTGCTTGTTGGTTCTGTAAAATACTGCTGTATGGCATTGCATTTGTTTACTGCTATAGGGAAGATCAAAAACAATGTGCCTCATATAAACTCCATAGTATTGGAAGAGCGAAGCATAGGCCAATGTCTTTGAATGTTATCCTGAATATGTATATGTTATTGCGTGGTGCTGTCAGATGAGCATATGAGAAGTCCCCAATATTCTGTTCTGCCTATAGGGTGGATAATGCATTTCTCTGATGAGAAGTTCCCCCCTCCACCCCCCCATTGGTGGAAAATGAATGAATTAGCACCTCTTGTCCGGTAAGAAAATAAACCTAATTTATAATCTAATTATGATGATGTCTCAGGGATCAAATTTGCATTCTCTGTGTTTGAATATCTGGGTAAATATGGAAATCATCACGTCGTTATTTCCATTTCCATTCACACAAGAGTGCGCGTGAATGTCACCCTCTTTATGGTTCGAACATGATTATATTGTAAATATTGTCTGCTGCTTGGGAGCAGTGCATTACCAGTGCTCATCACTGAACACATGGCTGCAGCTAGCCTGTTTCAATACTCATTCATCTTCTGTGCTCTTAATTCTGGTGCTCAGCCAGCCTCGAAGCCTGGGATGGGGGGGGGGGACAACTGTTAATTAACAGCAAGCCAGCGATCAGCCAGACAATTCCTTTAAGTTTTCATCCTGCATTTCTCAGCTCTCTGAATGATCCCAGTCCAAATGCACCGAAACCAGAGTGGAGCTCATTTTGCCTTTTTAAAGACACACATTTGTGTTTCTCCCACATGAAATAAATGCACTGCACATGTTCCACATGGCTCACTATCACCCCATCCCTCCTCTATTCTCCCTCTCTTCCCCCTCCCCCTTCTCTACCCGGGGCCCGTGGGAAGAACTGACTCTGGGAGCAGACAGTCTGCAGCCCTGAATAAATGTATAAGAGGGAGAAGGGGAAGGGAGGGCACATCAGCAGGCAGAGAGAGAGCAAAGGAGAGAGAGGGAACGTATTGAGTGTTGGAGGACATGCATGCACAGTGTACAGAGAGAGAGATACACACAGAGGCAAAAAGAAACAGAGAGAGAGGAGGAAACCAGTTCAGCGTATAGCTCTGAGAAAGGAGAGAGAGCATTTCAGATTCCTTCAACCATCTCTCCCTCGCATCCCAGCACAAACACATGCTCATACACACTCCCACCTTTTCTCCCCGGCACTCTCACACACTTTTACGCAGACACACACACACACACACACACACACACACACACACACACACACACACACACACACACACACACACAGGCACGGTTGCTTTAGGGTATACCAGTCGGCTTTGGCAGTCCTCTCCTTTGTTGTTTTTGCTTTTGGTTAGTCTCAGCGCGGCGTGTGCCTGAATCGCCGGGCTGGGTGCGTGTGTACATGTGTGTGTGGAGTCTGCGAGGCGGCGTGTGAAGGATGCCACTAGCAGCACCCAGGTAAGTCACTTCCTTCCTTTTTACCCTTTCTTCCTTCCCGTTCTGCTCTTTCTTCTCCTTTTTCTTTGTGTTTTTCTTTCTTCCTCTCTGATCAACACTTTCTCAATCTCGCTTGGGATGGTCGCCTCTCTCCACCTACCTCGCACGCCCGCTATGTACAGCTCTGCTCTCCCTCTCTCTATTCCTCTCTCTGTGGGCTCTCTCTCTCCCTCAGTGTCTCACTCGGTCTGCGTTACACCGTCTCCTCCAGACTGTGCTCTCGCCATCCCCGCTTCCCTCGCCTGTTTCCTCTGCTCTCTCTCTCTCTCTCACTCTCTCTCTCCAGCCTGCGCCTCATTGGTGTGTCCTGATTCCCTTTTTCCATTAGGCTCCAGGCCCATTGGTCGCCTGCCTTCCAACCATCATCTCTACTCCTCCACCCCTCTGTCATCCTTCCTCCCTTTTGCTCTCCCTCCTTCCCTCGTTCCCAGTCATCTTTCAAGTCGTAAAAATGATTTGCATGCAGGAAGAGAGCAGAACTTTGCAGTGAGCACAGTGAGTGAATTGAGAGAGAGTAAGGGAGAGAAGTCAAAGAAAGACTAAAAAGGACAGGAAGCGCATTCTGGAGCGCAGGAGGAAAAAGTTTCAAGAGAAGACGGCAGTTGGTAGGTGACATGTGCTTGTTTACAGCGTCTCGTGTCTTTACTTTGCGCTGCTTGAAGATAAAAGGCACCTCTACAATCTTGCATAGATATTTGAATTGAATGTCCAAAAAAGATGCAGTGCTTCAAACTGAGGTAGATGAACGAATGATGATTCTGAATTCCACACAGTTGTCTCAGTATTATTTGTTGTTATAGTGCTACTAATTGTTCAGATGTATTGTTCAGCATTCATATTGTAACCTTATGGTTCTGGTGCAGTGATTTAAGTGAGATAAAGTAACAGCTGGCTGAGGTGATTTGGTGAGTTTATTGTTCCGGTTGTGTTTGTCTGGAAAGGCTAATATTATGTTTATCTCACATTGTTTTGAATAATTGCTTCATCTACTGAAAATATGTTTGGCCTATGAAATGCAGTTTGAATTCACAAAGAGGATGCTGAAGTAGCGGCCAAATGCGAACACTCGTTTCAAAGTTTGTTCTGTAAGTGTTGTGCTCCTGCTGTAGATAATGGTGCACTGCAAACTTCAGCTGTGTTGGAAAGAGAAAAGGACACTTTTCATTAGGTACTTTTTATCACTGTAGATTTGTTATACTGTTTAATCCAACCATATTTTGATATGATCTCAAATAAATTATTATTATCATATGGAGTTATATTATTTTGTTATTTTGTTCCTGTGTTAGGGGGTTTGTCTTTGTATCTTTACAAAAATCATTCCCTCATGTTTTGCCCTGTTTTATTTTGCTATCACTTTGAGCTTTTGGAGGCAGTGAGGAAACAGTTTGGCATCCAGGGAAGGGAGACACTTTGACTGCCAGAAAACAATTAGAGGTAGTGGAAATAGAGACGGAGAAGAGACTGAGGGAGAGAGAAGAGAGACCTAGAAGTTGGAACAGAGTCGAGTAAAGAAATTGAAATACAGTGAACTCTTTGGTTGTGTTGCAAGCATACAAACACATCACACACACATGCACACACAAAGACATGTGAACTCGGTCTATATGTCACCTAACACACAATCCTTTTGTGATTTGCGTTTAAGAAAATACAATGCAGATGTTGTGTGAGCGTGCCTGTGCTCCCGTGGGTGGCATATACTGTAGTGTACACAGCAGTAAGCAGATGTGCTGCAACATGTTTCATTCTGTCAAGACAAACAAAGCTCTGATACAAAGTGAAGTACTTGTGTCTTGCCCAAAGTGTGTCAAAATGAATGTTTCTCATGTCAACAAATGGTGACAATGTTTGCTGACATCTAGGATACTGTGTGGGAATGTAACAGCGTGTTCCTCATACCAAACAGCTTTTCTACAGGATATGGGCATACAGTAGTTATCACAATATCATTTTTGGTATTCATACTCCTTATCGGTTTATAGTTGTAGTCTGCTCTCAGTCTTTTACATTTCTTTTGTTGTAAGAGACAAGCCGGTGAATCGTCATTCCATCCTCTCATGATTTCCAGCAGATAGTTAATGTTTCACTTCAAGCTCTTGTATTTCGTACAGTGTCTTTCAGTGCTCTTCTTTCAGAGCGGTGTGTAAAGCACGCATGTTGGCATGAGGTGAAGTCATGTTCTTGGGGACGTCCCTTTAGCTGGAAGATGAAGAAAATGCCTTGTTTGTCAGTGAGAGACTCATTTGGTGTGCTGAGAGCGTGTGCGTGTTTTGTGCCACCGCTGTGCCTGATCTGCTTTGCGGAGCGAGCAGAGGACAGGGAGACAGCTGAATGGGATTAAATTATAGAGGGAAAGCACGCTAGTCGGGTTTTACTGTGACCAAGATTGCAGGAACCCCCTGCTCTATTCTGTTTCCCTCTCTCTCTGATGTGAAAGTGAAAGAACCCAGCCCCTCATAATCACAACAGTCTCGTCAGAGCTGGAGGGGAGAGGAAATTGGGTGTTGATGGAATTGCTGAATATGGACTGTAAGGTCAAGAAATGTATTGATGCACTGTACTCAGGTACTTTTACGTGTGGGAGTTTTCCCTGCCTCTCCGCTGGTATTTTTATTGTTAGTCATTTCAATTGTATCTATGTCAGTTAAATTATTAAAATATGACAAAAAAACTGCAGAATTAAAAAACAAAAATGCAGTTTAAAAAATAAATAAAAACATATACAGCTACAAACCTAGTCTAATGGCTGGATGGGTGGGGGGTCTTTATTCCAGCGTTGCATGGGAGATACTGCATGTCCCGTATTCCTCAGCAGCCTAATGAATGTGCAGCAGAAAGCCTCCTGGGATCCCCCGCATGAGATCGGCAGGAGCGGGTTTGGGGGGTGGGGGCAGCCATGCGCTAATATTAGCCTCCATGTTGAGTGGCTGGATCCCACATGCACACGCTATGCTTAGCATGTCTGAGCCATCCACTAGCCATGACTCTGCATTCATGCAAGACTTTGCAACTCCCTTGACCAATATGGAAACACAGTCAAAATTGAATTCCCAAAAAAAGAACAATTTGTTGATGAATTACTAACTGTACATATTTACATATTAGTATTGCTGGGCTTGAATGTTGAGGTAAATCCGATGCAGTGTAAAATGATATGATGTTGTGGTTTACCTTTTACATAAGAAAGATATTTAATTACCACCAAGCCAATAAGCAGAATGACTTTTTGTGTGGAAAGTCAGTGATGGATGGCATTCTTGTCCTGTAATATCATCTCCCATGCGTTGGTTGGGGTTTCCTCATGAAGGGGGGTGGGATCAGGAGAGAAGCGTGTGAAGCTCATTCGCCTTCAGTGTGAAGCTCCGTGCTGGCATGCTAAAAGGAAGCGGCTGCTGACATTGTGTGTTTCAGAAGAAATGCATTTCACACTATGGAGAAGAGTTGTCAATGTAAAAAAAGATATATACAACAAAGCATTGTAACATTACCATGACAAATGTACTTCTAGTAAATTGTATTTTACGAACTACCTGTGTAAACCCTGGACCTGTGACCAGTCTCTCAAAATATCTCTGCTGTACAACTCTCGGTAGCTCGGTGCTACCTCCAGCTCCACAACAGGAACTATCTCCCCGCCACAGTGCAGATCACACTCTCTCCCTGTGGTGAAGGCTAAGACAGGCTTACAGGCTGGCCTTCTAACATAACCTGCCCTTGACGCTCGACTGTGGTGCACCGACAGAAGGGCTGGCCTGCAGTATATTTGCCCACGCCACGGAGGCTGTCTGCTCTCTCTCCTTAACGATGAATCAGAGCTTCATACAAATCAATTAAGTAGCAGTCGGGATTATTTTTTAATATTTCTTCTTGAATATCATTTTTCTGGAGGACTTATATTTGTTCTCATTCTTACTTGCACAATGGCTAGAAAGATCAGCCTGTGGTTTGTGTTGTCAAAATCCTTGTGAGCCTGTGAGAAGACACCACAGGTAATCAATGTGTTCTTCCAATCAGCCTCAATGACGTGGTCAGGCCAGGGCGGAGAGGGGATTGATCTATTTGAGGAGACACAATGTCAATACTGACGTCTACTCAGTGTGAGATGAAGCTGCTCGTGTGTCCTTCACACATACATCCTCGCCACGCTTGTCAGGCTATCAATTATGATACATTCATTGCCAAGACCAAAATTCTATATTTTTAAAAGCTGTTGGTAATATTATTACATTTCCAAACAACTGTATTTAGTAACGAAGATGTCTTGACTTGGACTTGTTGAAAAACTGAAATTCTTTGACACTGAATCCAATGATAAGTAGATTATTAGCTACTCTCCTTCTGCACTTTCTAATAGAAGCATCCATAGTGGGACTATTATTAACATGGCTTACAAATTAAAAAACATAAACAAACATTTCTGAATGTGGGCACTGATAAGTTCCATTAGAAAACAAATAAAATGGGTTTTATTTCATTTAAAAAAAAAGGTTAAACGATGGTGGGCAAATAATATATTTGATGTATGCCTTATAAAAACAAACTAACCACGTGGCAAGCCTACTTGTTACTGGTTAAAGTTGTAATATAACACGTGACAGGTGACCATGTCGATATTTTCTCTCTCTTGTAAAATAGGTATAAATGGAGAATTTCAGTGTGGGCATCCCTCCAGAGATAGCACGGGTGCCCCCATCTCACTCACACACACACACACACACACACACACACACACACACACACACACACACACAGACACACACCTTGGTGCCTTTCCTCGGGGAAAACATGATCTATCTCCTGGCCGGCAGGCCAATTAAAAACCAATCAGCCTGCTCGGAGTGCGTTGGTAATGGGAAAGCCACGGCAATGGAGGAAGTAGGCTGATTAATGGACATTTTCACCTTGTGGCATAACAGCCTCCCACAGGCATCCATCACCCTAGGGGACAGCGCTCACCTACACTTAGGCCCCACACCTATCCAGCACTGCCAGACATATTGCATCAGTTGCAAATGTCTAAGCATATGATGATGAGCATAAAGCCTGCCTGACCTGTAGACCATTGCGATCATTTGTTGCGAGGTGGCATCCTGACTAAATCAAGGCTGTTGGCTCTGCCTCCTTTCATGGTAAATTTTAGAGGCCATTTCAGATAGAGGATATACTGGTCAACGTTTTGGAAATACAACTCCTGGAACGTTACTAATATTATAACTCGTTAACCTTTGGATGCTTTTAAAAAAGGCCTCAAAAACCCATCTTTTCAATAGAGCCTTTTCCTAGACCTTTTATTTGTTAGTACCCTTTTTTTTTTACAGGTTTTTGACTATTCATTCTAACGTGTTCTGTGCTGTTTTATATTGTTCCATGCTAACTGCTTGTAGCACTTCATGGTTTCTCTTCAAATATGAAGTGCGTTACAAATGAAACCCATTATTATTATTATTATCATTAACCCTCTGGCGTGATATTTACAGGCTTTGGCGTGAATGTCTGCAGTCTATGTGTCTGTTTCGTCAGGTAAAAGTTGGACTTGGGGGCAGACACATTTTTAACATTAGGGTCAAGAGTCTCTTGCTAAGGAGGAGTTCAAAACAGTGTGTGTGTGTGTGTGTGTGTGTGTGTGTGTGTGTGTGTGTGTGTGTGTGTGTGTGTGTGTGTGTGTGTGTGTGTGTGTGTGTGTGTGTGTGTGTGTGTGTGTGTGTGTGTGTGTGTGTGTGTGTGTGTGTGTGTGTTTTCCCCTCAGGTGCCTGTGTAAGGCTGCAAACATTCAAAAGAAAAGTATAAACTGTGTGAGCAAGGTTTGTTCCATTTCAGGAGCTGCTGTGACCTACTTCACACAGCCAGGCAGCTAGCTGTAAATAAGGATTTTCATAACCTGGTCTGGCCTTTTCCCATTAGAGGCACAACTGTGCCTTGAAGAATATTACAAAGAGCACAGGAGCAGCTGTTTAGTGCCCTGCTAGGATATCATCAAAACACTGACCTTGAGACTGCTTGTGTTGTCATGCGATTACAATTAGTTTTAGTAATACATTTAGTACAAACGTATGGTTGTGTGCAAACCATGATAGAAAACACGGTACACATGCAGGCAAATCAATCTTTTGTGCCCCCTGCTAAATCTTTTTTTAAAGTAGTGTAATCTACATTGAGTCCCCTGATACTCTTGTCCACACACACTATCAGGGAGGAAGAAACATCACAGATTATAACTCCAGCAAGTTTATAAAGCTGAACCTCACATTCATTAAGCTGTAGCTGAAAGTTGACATGATGTTTGATGATGTGCGCAACTGTTGGATGTTTGCCTGATATGTCCCTAAATGTATATAATGGTACTGTAGGTCTAAGCATTTACCATGGCAAACAGAATGTAGTTAGTCCGTCACAGTTATTCAGAGCTCACACATAAATAAAAAAAATAACATTAGTTGTAGGGTTATGTTTGCAAGTTGCAAAACATAATATAACTAAGCTGTGTACAAAAACATTCACCCCAAGTCAAATATATTATGTAGTTCATTATTTTTGCATAAACATTTGGAAATGAAAACACGATAACATTGGCACCTGTTAACATTATCTTTTATTTTTGAACAATGACAAGATGAATCAGAAAATGTTTCAATCACAACAACACCCGCCTCCTCAGTAGTGACGCCATCGCCCTAGTGTCACCACTGAAAGTCAAGAGTCCTCGGATACTTTGAGACAAAGAATCTTTCAATCACTATTTCACAGGATTCCAGCATATACTGTAGGGCTATTACAGGAATGTAGGAAAAAATAAAGGAATACAAATCAAGGGGAAAAAAATAAAATAAAGAGAGACACGGTAAGGAGAGAATGAAAGATAGAAAGAAAGAATGAAATAATAGAACGCAAAAAGGGAGACTTCCAAGCCAGACTAGGGGAAAGTGGAGCGATATTGGAAAATGATTACCAAACACGCATCCATTATTCAACAGGGCAATCAGGGAGGGCACAGTCTCCTTATTTATGCTAGCTCTGTAAATCAGATTTGTCGGTTTTGATCACTCTAAAATCTCCCAGTCACACGCCGGCAATATTGGGGGAATATTACACTGTCTAATGGGTAATTGATGACGGCATGTGACACCGGCCGAGACGAATGGACGGCCTACAGGAGCAAGGAGAGGGGAGGTTAGAGGTGTGGGGAGAAGAGATCACTGCTGAGTGCAGCGAGGCTTTCAGCGCACGTATTACGGCTCTCCTCGTACACAGGCTTCATCCTAGTTTCTCCTTTCCATAGAAGCACTGAAGTGCAGGACAGAATGGATGTAAACCCCGATCTGTATGCTCTGCTGACTAAAGAGGGCATTGTATCAGGCGTTTGATTCAATCAGGACTCCAAGCTTGTTGTAGACAGCGATCCTGTTATTTTCTGTACAGCTATTTCCCTGTTCTAACTGAATAGCTATGATTGAAGAAGGTTGGAGAAGAATGAAAGTAAATTCAAATAAACACGGCTGATGTGTGAAGATCAGGCAAGCACGAATCTGGATGTGTGTGTATGCAGATACATGTGTGTTTTATGCATGTGTGTGTGATGGGCTGATGCCTATTCTACAGCGTGGGGAGGCAGGCAGACATGATGTGCTCTGAGTCGCAGCGTCTCTGTGAGGGTGGCCTGACCTCTGCCTTCAGCTCCGCTTCACAGGACAGCAGCAAATAAGAGGTGTCATCGCGTGACAGCAGCATAGCCCCTCTTTAGGACTGACAGCTCATCGAACGCACACACACAAACACACACACAAGTATACGGTACCAGGCAAATGCGCCAATGCGGGCAGGGATATGTGTACACATGTACGCAAACATGCAAGGCGAGGCAACAGTTGGAACATAAACAGACATAGATGCATAAATATTGACACACACACACTTCCGCACAAATTCCCAGGAAAACACACATTGCCAATCAATAACTGTTTCGCTAACATACGGCTTTTGTTTGGAGAACAATGATTTGGATTCACTTTTGACCACTTTGCTTTGACTAGCTCGGGAAATCAAACTCAGATGCAGAAGGATTGTGCCCTGATCACACACATTTTTGATGCGATTCCTTTTTAAGAGTTGTCAGAATAAGCATTTGAATCAGAGAGGCCATTTTTAGTTCAGATAATCTGTCTTTTTGTCATGTGCATTTCATTTGAGTCCATCAGATTCCTTTCCTGTCCGGTTTTCTGTAGCTCCGTAGTCAAAGAATTCTGACCAAGGAGCTCAGCTGTCGGTAAATCCATGAAACACAGCCAAGAGAATGCACTCTTTGTTTGTGAGGGATGAGAACATGTAGTTTATTGCTTCAGTGTAGGATGGAGTCATAGCAGCGGTGCTAAGGCACGCGGGCCCAGCTAAATGTCAGCGTGGAGCGCGTGGAATCTTTTTGTGTGTGCGCGTGCGAAGTGCGCCCCGCCAATATGTTTCTATATGTCTGCCAGCACAAGAAAGGCTCTTGAGGCTCTACAGGTGTGTATTGCTAAATCACCTTTATTAAACATACAGTAACACAAATACTACACATCCACATAACAAACAATCAAAATCAAATGTATGCAATTTAATTATTTTAACGTGCTTTATTTTGGGGTGGACCTCACATCCTCGAGTAGACAACAGTGCACAGCCCTCATCTTTTATAATTTCTCTAAGCAAGGCTTAAGTGCAAAGAAAAACATATTTTACATACATTTAAACAAATGTAAATGTACCATATTTATTCATGTAAATAACAGGCTTTACATCTCTGTCTTACTAAAACCTTATGACTTCAAATCTCTCTGCTTCTGGCAATTCCCCAAAAGAAGCACAGTGTTTCCCCAGCAGCGCCACTGCTGAATGTATGCGTGCCGCTGCTACGGGGCGCCAGCCAGGTACAACATTTTTTTATTTTTAAAAAGACATTAAAATAATAATCCGTGGCCACACAGCCTCTGTGAGCGAGCGACACAGAGAGAGAGAGAGAGAGAGAGAGAGAGAGAGAGAGAGAGAGAGAGAGAGAGCTAGAGAGAGCACACCTTTAACGATTTAATATAGTTGTAAAAAATTAAGTAAGAAATCATTCCAATGTGTATAGGACAGTAAAAACAGTTTAAAAGGGGAGTGATTAGTAAAATGTGCATAAAGAAAAAGAAGGAATGCTAACTAGGTAACATAAGATAAGAATAAACAAGTTTAAATGATTTGTTATTGGTTGTGATCATATAAAAAGATGTTTGGATTATTGAAAAGTATACAGCTCCCTTTCATCTGAGTGTTGAAAGCTGTATCGAGAAATTCATTTTGTGATCAAAGTGCACCAGATTGATGCATTTAACTTCAACATTTTAAAAAAAATCTTCCCGGGGGTGCATGCCCCCGGACCCCCTAGACCTGTACTTTGTCAAAGCAATGTGTCAAGGACTTAGGGTCTGCAGTGTTTGAGTGTGATGAGGACAATAGATGGACTCTAGTGCATCAAGTCTTGTGCGTTTGAATGATTTATACACGCGTCTCCCGTGCATGTGTGATTTTACGTGTTTGTTGGTCTAAGTGTGTGTTAGCAGACAGACGGTGCTCTTTAAACTAGGGCATATTCACCTGCTACCTAGAGGCGTCCTCAGACACCCTGAAACCGCTGACAACGCACCTCTGGGCTTTCCTACTAACTCCACACACACACACACACACACACACACACACACACACACACACACACACACACACACACGACCTCTCTCTCTCTCTCTCTCTCTCTCTCTCTCACTCTCACTCTCACTCTCA
>NW_011365875.1:101793-112493 GCF_000735185.1 Notothenia coriiceps | reverse complement strand
CACACACACACACACACACACACACACACACACACACACACACACACACACACACACACACACACACACACACACAGTTGTAGTCGCACTGTCTCTCCTCATGTACCCTCTCCCTGTCTGTCCTTCCTCCGCTCTCTGTGCCATTTCCTTTATCATAGCCTGTCTCCCTCTTTCTGTCCCACACGTTCTCCCTGCAGCCCCTTCCCCTCTCTCTCTCTCCCAAGCATGTTGTGTGCCTCTCCCCCCTTTCCCTCCAACTCTATTATTTTGCCCTGCTTCTGGCTCCCTGTGTCATCTGTATCCTAATCTCTGTAACAGGACTTTCCCTCTTAGTGGATGATTAGTTCAAATATAACTGTGAGGGGGGGTGGTGCAAGTTTTGCCATCACTCCTTGATCTCAGTTCAGCCGTTAACGAGGTGGATGAATCACATATTTACTGTTAACAAGGAGGATGCCATCGTTTTTCATTCCTCCTCAACAATTGCACCCCACAGTCCCATGAATAACAAATCAGACCCTCTGTGTCAGCATCAGTCTGAAAGTCATAGTGTGATTTGCTACAGAACGCAGGAGGAATTTGGAGCTCTGCACTCAGAGCCCGATTCTGGCTTTTCTTCCATTGCTGCAATGTATTCAGGTCATTGCCAGGTCTCTGTTAAAACGTTTCTTTTTTCTTTGCCTGTGTTGAGCTCCTGATTTTGTTCATTTTACTAGAATTTCTGTTCCTTTTTCTGAATAAAAGCGCTACACATTTAGATCTGTAATCTTAGCCCTCGCCACCGCTCGCTTCCCCAAAAGAAGGCGCTGCCCTGCTCTTGTAAATGACCTAATTTTCCTGCTCGGCCCAGCGTTTTCTGATGTGAGCCGTTCCAAAATAGCTTGGCTACAGCAAAGCGTGGCAAACTCATTTCCATCTTGCATAACAGGGACCAAACATTCCCCCCTTCCTAAACTCATCGGCGAGATGGCTCATACTCTCTCAGCTTCCCACCTCATTGTATGAGGAACACAGGGATATTATGAGTTTCACTCATTCATTTTCAGCCCAGTTTGTGCATTATGCCTGTGTTCCGTCTGCCTTGAACACGTCATTTCTGAGTGTAAGTGTGACTTGGTGGATCACTTTGATAGAATGTACAGTAAGTGTTCAGTCCAGAATATAAAATAAAATAAATTGCATCGTTAACAAAGGCACACCAACATAAGTCATGGCAACATATTCAGACATAGCCTATACTATGATCTATATTTCATACTATAACGACATCAACATACTTGTTTATATGGCATAAACAGTCTATTAAAGCACCGTACTGTACATTGTAAGCCCTACATAAAATCACAAGAACAGTATAAGGACCCTACATGCAATTGGCCCAAATCTACTCCCTGTCATTGAATGGGTTTTGGATAGAGATAATGAGGAGTAGGGGGTTGAGAGGGGAATCATTATTTTAACCATGGCTGCGGCGCTTCTTAACGGGGTCTGTAGGGCGCCTTCACAAAGCTAATGTAGAGAAATGGAAACAGATGGAGGCATGATTATTTGATCTGCAAAGAGCTCTTGGTGGCTTTGTAGTAACTGGACTAGACTGCTCAGAGCAAGAGAGTGGGTTTGTACGTCTGTGGGTGTGTGTGCGTGTTCCGAGGGACGCGGTGTGGGTGGCTATTGTTTGTGTGTACATGTGGGAGTGTGTTTGTCCATCTGCTCTCGTGCTTGTATGCATGGCACGTGCCTGCGTACTCCTAAAACAATAGTAATATATTTGTACACTCCAAACTGGGCCCTTTCATCAGGATTGAGCAATGATCAGGTAGAAAACAGGCTTTGCTCTACATGCAGTGTACAGGTATAAGTCGCTAAAGGCAGTGTGTAGAGTACCTGTACCTGTATGCAGCAGCAAGGTTGGTTTGGGGTGCTCCATTCTGAAATGTTAATTCACAGATACACTTTCATCTGCTTCTCTCCTACACACATATGCTGTACACATAGTTTATAAATGCATATGTTGACACCAGTGTCTCTACTATCAGGTGTCCACCCAAAAAGAGCATTTCCACTGTGAATAAATAGGTAATCACACATCAAACATACAGAGGCCTATGGCTCTATGCTGTACGGCCCACACACAATAGAGGGAGAATTAGTCAAGCTCTGTTTTATTCTATTGATCTCACTGCAATGCTGGAGCTGTCTCCATGCCTCCCTACACAGTATTCACAGCTAAAGCGGCACTCCCATATACTAGCACAGAGTGGATGGGCCTTACACACAGAGAGGCTTACATCAAACCGCTGAAAGCACGCCGATAAACCCAACAACACCAGCACTTACACAGTACAGGGACACACACATGCACTCTGACAAAACATGCAGCCTCTCACCTATCCCTCAGTCTTTCGCACACACACAGACACAAAGTCACAGAGTGGGGTACATTATCACATGTGGTTTGCTGTCAGGTGAGGGGTTGGGGGACATGACTGGCTGGTGTGTGTTTTTGTGTGTGTGCGTGACTGGCGGGCCACACCTGTCAACTGTACTCCATAGGCTGGGTGCTGATGCTATCTGACAGCCTGGGTGCCATGGCAGGGTGTGTGTGTGTTTGTGTGTTCCGTGACCGTTTGGATGAGTCATTGTTATGCCCCCGCTGCTTTTCTTCCCCAGAGGAACCTCCAGTGTCTGACTGGTGGTTTCTGTGTGTGCGTCTTTGTGGTTTTTGTCTGGCTGTGTGTGTGTGTGTGTGTGTGTGTGTGTGTGTGTGTGTGTGTGTGTGTGTGTGTGTGTGTGTGTGTGTGTGTGTGTGTGTGTGTGTGTGTGTGTGTGTGTGTGTGTGTGTGTGTGTGTGTGTGTGTGTGTGTGTGTGTGTGTGTGTGTGTGTGTGTGTGTGTGTGTGTGTGTGTTCAGACTCTATTAACAGCTGGCCTCTTACTCACAGAGTAAACAAACACGTTGGACCATCATAATTTTTACTGATCAAGTCTCTAGTAGTTTGTGCACCATGCCTGTGCAACACATTCAAATGTGCTGAAACATTCACACTGTGCGCTTGTGCCTGTAGCTCAGTCACTTGCTTTAATTCACAGGAAGGATTTACATTAAAGGACAACACCTTTTCCAAATTGGCTGATAGTAATGCAAATCACGTTGCTTCAAACTTAATGTTTCAGCCCACTTCCCATCTCGTGTAGCAAATGACTACTTTCTGGATGTGACTCTCAGACACCATTCTTCAATCATGGCCGCCACAGCCCGAGCATTATGAAGCAGCTGTACCCTCCAGTGCCTCTCAGCAGCACATGCATTTGGCTGAAATATTCAGCCCAGCTCACAGCGTTACCTTGCATGTATAATTACCGGATATGCTGCCTCCCGCTGATAACTCTCCCAAACAATGTTTGAAGGGAGAAGGCGGCGATGAATTCCCAATGAAGTGTGAAAAAGACTGATTAAAATTGCCGTGGTCAAAAGCCAACGCACCAGTGTGTTCTGCTCTCGCGGACCAGGGGAGATGTAGAGACAGGCTCTGCAGTTAAGATAGCTAGCTTTTTTTTCTATACTGTGCTCAGGATTGATTTGTGGTTGCTATTTTCGGTCCATGGTGAAAATTAAATTGGCATGTATTTTTGTGTTTTGGCTGAGCTCGTCATAATAAAAAACACATTTGGTGCAATCTGTGAGCCGTTCTATTCCCTAAATGGGTGGCTGTACAGCAGCATACATTTTCACAGTCTTAGGGGTTCACTTAAGACTCAAACTATGTCTACTGCTAAAATCCATCATTCATTGTTGTTTGAGTTTAATCTTCCTGCCAATCTCCATTACTCTAACGCACTCGCTTCATGATCCAAAGATAAGTGTGTTTTTGTGTATGTGCTGTCAGCTTTGCAGCTGTATGTGTTGTTAATTGTTTATGTATGATTGCATTAATTATATCTTGTGTGTTTGTGTGAGAGAGTTCTTCTTGTGTGCTTGATGATACAAACTATACTGTATGTGCACCTGTATGTGGCTGCTTGCTACAGCCCAGGCGCCTGGGAGCCTATTTGCAGAGGGGAGGGAGGGAGGGATGGATGGCGTCTCATTCGAGGCATGTGGGCGTCAAGCTCCGGGCACCTAATTACAGCCCCGGCTCCCACAGCCTGCCTGCGTCTCCCTCAGCCCCCATGTTTGGGTGCATCTTCCCTGGCAGAGTCACATGATACGCTCCTCTTGTCTCCAAAGCTTTGGTCTCAGGAGGGCTCCACCTTAGCACAAAGCACAAAGCACGGCTGTGTCTGATTAGCTGGCTTAAATGAGATCCCTAGCTAGCTGGCTATATTGTCATTCTCTTTGTTGACAGTTATGAGATGGGCAGCCAGACAGCCACCCGACACATTTAGCTTGTGAGCTTGATCAGGAGAATTCGGCATCATGTCATTGGCATCACAAATCTGTAGGGACCTCATTTGGACTACTCTATAGTCGAGAAACTAGTGCACCGGCTAGCTAGCATTGTGAGTCTGGGCTAACAAGGCCTTTTTTAGTCTTCCGTTCTTCTCTTGTACACTGATGTATAGTTCAATAATTGGTGGTTATTAGTGAGCTTGCTGGAAGAGGAGCTGGGTTGCTGGTTAACCCTTTCCTCCCTAAAAGGACTGCAGTTGTCTTTCATCTCATTTCAGAGGATTTAAAGGCAGAGCGATGGCAAGAAGAAGTAAGAGAGAGAGACAGAGATGAATGCCTATAGTGGGGGTCGGTTATTATTTTTTTGCCAACAGCAGATGCCAGGCACAGTGGTTTCAACCGGGCACACTTTAAAACACAACACAGCTGCCTTCTCTGCATCTGGGCACGGGATAGAAAGAGGAGGGAGGAGAAAGAAGCAGGAGAGAACAAGGGAAAAGACAGGGAATGCGAATGAGAGGGAGAAAGCAGGGGACACACTGTGTAGGGAGAAACATCGGAAACATGAAGGAGGAGAGGGGGAAGAAACAAAGGCTGACACAGATAACATCTATCAGCAGAGCAGCAACATGGGCTGGGTCTACCATTATAAATAGAGAGATACCCACACCCCCCTCCCAACCTCATCCCCAGTTTAGTATTCCCTTCCAAAAGCTGGGAACCACTAACTGGGCCAATCCACAACAGGGATTAGCTATCTAGCTGCAGAGGCATTTAAATGTGCTCATAGCAAACTCTGCGCTGTATGTGGGAGTGACTGTAAACACAAACACATACTGAGGTGGCTGGAAGAAGGAAGGAAGGAAGGAACACACACAGTTTACTCTATTCTTTTTAAAGGGATGTCAAAAATAATTTAAATACTACAAAGAAGACATGTTACAAAAAGAGTGCAATATTTTAAGATGGAGTGGAATGTTCTCATGGAACCAATGGTAACAGCAGGATACTGAACGGAAAGGCTATTAAATGCCAATAAATGCAACAAACATCAAAACAAGATGTGCAATACACAGGATGAGTGAAAAGATATGAATATAAAAAGAGATGAATGAAATGTATGACCAACCAGAAAGACTGTGGACACAAAGAGTTGACCTTACGTATTCTCAGTGTAATGGATGTACTGCATGCAGCTCTGTATGTGCTCAGTGCCCAGGGGGAAAGGTGGCGAGTCGCTCTTTGAAAGCTTTTTATTGAGCTGTGTGATATGCAGAATAGGGGTGGATTGAAACGCTCCTTTCTCTCGCTCCCCACCTGTGGACCGTGGTGCGGGGCAAAAGTCAGCGCCACTAAAAAAAGGAATTACGCACTATTATTATTATCATACAATATGTATCATTTCAAAGACCCTTGCACCACAGTATGCTTGTTTCTCTCCATAGGTCTGGTGTTCCTTCCTCGCTCCTTTTCTTTTGTTCTACCTCTATTAGAGTTGTCCTTGATGGTGGAGCGAACGCACAGTTAAGCTTTTGGTTGAGGGGAGCCAGTCGAGACGCTCCCTTGCTCTCCTGTTGAGACAAGAATAGAAGAGGGCATGGGAGGGAGCGAGTCAGAAAGGAAAGGGAGAAAGGAGAGGACAGCCTTTTTCAATTCAGCAAACGTCTTCCTGAAGCCACAAAGGGCCGGTAAAGAGACGGGGGGAGTATTAGCAGGAAGTTGGCTTGATGACTAAGCATCTGAAGACAGGGCTCTGGGCATCTTGTTTGGAAGGACGCTGTCTGCCAAGAAGGAACGCCTCAGACGTTGTGATGCATCATCCCTTGAGATGCAGATCATTCAGTTCTGGAGAACCTGCTCCTCATTATGAAATGGCAACGTGGCATTCATTATAGTGTACCAAATGTGAACAGACATAGATCTAGTAAATACTGCGGAAGCTTCTGGTAACAGTGTAGTGGTCATGATCAAATATGAATATTACTCACCAGTCGATATGATGACCAAATATGCTTCAAAATACAATTCTGATTATAGTATTGCGATTTCCCAGCCTAAAAATAGTTTCTACAGACAAGATAAATCTTTGTTTGTTACAAATTGTCACACAAAATAAATACACAATACTTATCCTAATATATCTTATTATGAAAATGACAATAACGATGCAACAATTTGTAAATCCCCCAATATCGTGAGTCATAATCGCACTTACAATATCATTTAAAACAATCGCGGTAAGATATATTTTCAGAACCTTCAGCCTTCTACCTTTGCCATTTGTTAATAAAAGAAGGTCTCAAAGTGTTTGGAGTTGAACTGTCATATTTTGTCAGTGAGAAATCTGAAGACATGGAAATTAGGCTTCTTTCATAACACCGATCCTTTTGTCTGTCACTTCAGTAAATCTTTCTGAATTTGAAGTGGCTACTATAGAACGGTGTTGGGGGTTCATGTTTGGCATTTTCCTGAGCCCCTCGACGTCGACGCCAACAGTAAGACAGACAAATAAACAGATGACAGACAGATGGAGCGGCAGACAGGTAAACATTCGGATAGACGGGCAGGCAAACAAATGAAGACACAAACAGATGACGAATAGACAGGCAGATAGTCGGGCAGATTGGCAGAGCGGCTGACAGCCTGGCCGCTTTCCTGCAGAGCGCTATTGGCTAGAAAGAGTGGCTGGCAGGCAGACAGGCAGATGGACAGGCAGGCAACCATGCACACAGACAGACAGAAAGGAGGACTGGAGGAATAATAGATGGAGAGACAGACAAAAGACAGACAGGCATGCAGAGAGGCAGGCAGAGAGGTTGCCAGACAGACATGCACCGTTGGTAGCAGGACAGGCAGTTGGCGTAGGAAGGAGACACGGGGACAGCAAGTGCCTCTGGCAGAGAGAGGGAGAGAGAGAGGGAGAGAGGGAGAGAGGGAGAGAGGGATGAGGTCAGTGCACGCCTGGCTGGCTGACTGTTGATCTGTGGCACTGGGCTGGCAGAAGAGGGTCCTCAGGGAGCGAGCAGCTCCACACAGCCCGCCACCATCCCTTCATCCTTCCATCCCCCAGCTGGGGTAGAAAGACAAGCCTACGAGGGCAGAGACATTTGGTTAACAGTGGCACAGGCAGGTGAAAGAAAGCTAAAATTGTGAGGGTGACAAATGCCAGTCAGTAATATTCGGGAGGATGGAGGATGGGAATGGCCGTATCTAGCTAAGAACTAGGGGCAGAAACACTGTCTCCTCTCCTCTGTAACAAACACTTGAAGGACATTCTGACAGGACTTGCTGCCACATGGGGCTCTGCATGCACCCCAGGCTTTTAGAAAGGGGGACATGTGATATTCCTTGTACCTCCTGTCTGACATTCTGTACATTAGACTATACTGTAGATCCCTCACTCTGTATTGCACTCATCCTCCATTTGAGCATTTCTTCATCACAAGCTCAGAAACAGACACATTTTGAAATGTATTAAAAGTATGTCTATTCATATGTCAAATTTCCTTATTGTATCATAAACCCTGAGAATTTAGTTATCAACAATTGCAACATTTATATTCCTGGAATAATCATTTTTTTCAGAGGAATGCAGAAAAAACAAATGCCAATGTAGAAAAGGTTTCACTAAGTTGAACCGAACTGAGCATAGCTGTCACTGGTAAGTGTCAAATGATATTTCCTGATCATATTTCCAGACCAGCCTGGTTTAAAATGCATTGCTGAAATGTTGAAATGCCTGGGTGCCAAAAGAAAATGTTTTTGTTTGCTAAAAGGGCTGCAAAGGCATTTCCAGGACACAGACGAAATGTGAGAGTATTATGGTGGTTTTGACTTACCCTGTGTTTGGACAGATGAAATATTGGATCAGTATGTCGATATGTGATTTGAGGTGCTGAGGATGTTTTTTATGGCTTTCCATCAGCTAGAGTTACACAAGGTTAATGTTACAGTCGTGTGTGTGCATACGTCCATGTGTGTGTGTGTGTGTGCGTTTGGCTGCAGGGAGCTAAGCTGCTCCAAATGTCCATCTGCCGAGTTGACAATCCACCTGAGCCCACTCACACATGCACATTTGCACCCACACCCACAAACATGCAATATCACCAATGCTCCTGTAGCCACATTCACACCGGCACGTGCAGCAATGTAATCTATTCGAGGACCTCAAACCTTCAGCTCATACTTGTAAAGCCATACACCTGAACAGCCTCAGTATTTGTTACTGCTCAATTCAGCCCCGTCCTTATTGCCACATCTATTTGCATAAAAACATCCCACCTTTTCTCAAGCTGTCACCTTGATGAAGCTGCATTACACGGTGTGATATCAACATAACAAGTTTTCTGACAAGAATCCAGAAATGCACATATACATATTTCACAACAGGTGTTAAGGGTAAGTACGGGGAAAGCAAATAATGTGGTGGACACACACAAACAGGCATATATTAAAACATACACACACTAACAGTGTACTCTTTTACATTAACACACAATTTGTGTTTGCAGATTGTTGTTTTTTTCAGCTCATACTTCAGAGTGGGCATGTGTGCCGAACACACTCAGTGCCAAGCTGATAACTATTGAAACAAGCTTTTGACTCAGTGTCGCTGGTACGACTATGGCGAGAGCTCACAATCAAATGACAGTAATTTACAAGAGTCACATTAAGGACCTGTTCCTTTTCTCAGGATCTGGTTTATGGTCTTCTCTGACACGACGATGCATGCTTTAATCGCCATATTCTCTTAACTGGGATAAATACTAGTGTGTTTGCTATTTCGTCCTAATAAATGCTGCTGTGCTCTCTAATTCAGAGGACAGAGACAGTCAATATCAGCTCTACAGTAACAAAGTACTTACCATGTCGCCAAAGTGTTCTAGCTTGGATCACTTCAAACCCTTCATTCTACTTAGATTCTAAGAGGTTTTTTTAGAAGTAGAGGTGTTATTATTGGTACACGTCTAGTTACACATTATTACTTTGCTTTTGAATCATTAACCATTATGTTATGTTTGAAATATAAAAAATACGATAGTTCAAAGTGTCCCATAAAGACTGATTTAGCTGCAAGCCTGGATCAGGACATTGTGAAAGAAGGACATACTTAGTTCATCCATTGCTCCATAGTCAAGTATTGAGTAGTAGCATGAAAAGACAGGGCAGGAAGGGTACAGTGTGTGTGTGTGTGTGTGTGTGTGTGCGTGCGTGCGTGCGTGCGTGTGTGTGTGCGCGCGCGTGCAAATGGTCTCTGACTGTCAGGGAGCAATGTTGAATTACCGTGTGATTCATTCAAATCGAAACAAATTTGCTCTCTTGTCGGCCAACGCCTTTGACTCCCACACTGGAGATATGAGTCCTATTTTGAGGAGAGTGTGGGGACATTTTCTGTTCCCTTTTATTAGGGTGCTATTTTTGTGCCACAGGATACCCAGTGACTGTGTAGAGCCCTGTCAGTGACGAATGTGTGTGAGAAACAGGGGTGGGGTGTCTTCCCACAGGAAGGTGTGAGAGCGTGTGCAAGTGTGTGAGAGTGAGTGCGAGATGGATGGAATTGGGGGGATATTCAGTATGTTCTATCTTACCTGCAGGACTGTGTGTTGCAGAGAGAGAAAGAGACAGAGTGTGTGTACAGTGGTGGGGTGTTCTCTCTCACTTTCAGGCTTGCTCGCCTGCGGTGATTCAGTGTGTGTATGCCCATTAGCTTGCCCGAGTGTGTGTATATCTTTGAATGTGAAATGTCTGCTGTTCTCTGTGTGTGTGTGTGTGTGTGTGTGTGTGTGTGTGTGTGTGTGTGTGTGTGTGTGTGTGTGTGTGTGTGTGTGTGTGTGTGTGTGTGTGTGTGTGTGTGTGTGTGTGTGTGTGTGTGTGTTTGTGTTTGTATGCCTGCCAGCTTAGTAAGTTGAGGGTACGTGTGTGTCTGTGTGTGTATGTGCACGCGCCTGCTGTCATCCGGGGGTAAAGCCTCAGGACATATAGGGTCATGTGACAGACAGCCCTATCTATCTATCTGCAGACTGCATCATTGGTATTCTGGGTAGACACTGGCAGCCAAGCATGTGGGGAGGTGGGGGGGAGTGTGTGAGAGAGAAAGAGAGAGAGTGAGAAAAAAGAGCTATGAAAAGAAGAGGGGGATTTCAGGGGGGGAGAAAAAAATAGAATCGAGAACAATAGTGCTCATCAGTGCATTGAGACCTGGATGCAATCAGACACACACCCCTACACACACACCCACCCACCCACACACACACACACACACACACACACACACACACACACACACACACACACACACACACACACACACA
>NW_011365875.1:101396-101618 GCF_000735185.1 Notothenia coriiceps | reverse complement strand
GACCTGGATGCAATCAGACACACACCCCTACACACACACCCACCCACCCACACACACACACACACACACACACACACACACACACACACACACACACACACACACACACAAATGAGAGCATGTATGCTGACCTGTGCACTCATGCCCATGCTTGCACATCCACACAGACTGTCATCCAGTCATGCATCAGTACTGTTAAATGCAGGCACACACACACACATC
>NW_011365875.1:83078-101377 GCF_000735185.1 Notothenia coriiceps | reverse complement strand
ATGACACTGTTAGTAGTAGGGTAACTAATACAAAGTCAAACAGTATCAATTTCATTAAGAACTAATGGTAACATTGTATTGTTATCACTCATCAAAGATAGCAGAAAAACATGCATTATGTAAGTGGAGGGGACTTTGACAGAGGGTTACTCACAAAGTACACAGTAAAAGTACTTCATTTTATTTCTGGTAGAAATCAAACTAGAAGTGAGTCCAACAGTGTCAGTTTTCTTAAGAACTTGTGGTAAAAGATATGTGTATCACTCGTCAAATATAGCAGGAAAAATGAAGAGCAGCTGATTTGAAAAAACAAAGTGGAGAGGCGGCTGAGTGACCGCAGTGCAGAATCGCTGTATAGTTTAAATCTCCTCACAATGTTGTCCATTTTAGACAGAGGGTTATTATATTTACAGCCCTTAATAACATCCATTCTCTGGGCTAAATATGTGTCTTGGCCGTTTTCGTTTTGATCGCTAAATTCCCACCGTTCCTTCAGCAGGATTCTGTAGTGATTAAAAGTGTGATTTTACCAAACGAGTGCTTTTGTTTTGAAATCACTTCCGTGAGTTTCGCCCCGCCCCTCGCTCCAAGGAACATTTGACCATTTAGTAAGGTAAAAAGCAAAAAGGACTCTCAGACGCTCTTCCGTTTACGTGTTTAATAAAGAAAAACAATTGGACGGTAGATACACGGATTAATCTGCTATGAGCCTTTTTTTAAATATCAAGGTTCTTAGACAGTAGCTACACAGGTGTTTCGGTGCATGCATGTGCAGATGGAATCTGATTGAAGGGGATTAGAGGATTGAATGTGCAAGCTATGCTCATCGTTTTTCTGTTAGGGTTGTAAACATTACATAATATAAAGAATATTTACACTTCAGTATTTCAGTATGTTGTTTTTCAGTTTTCTTTATTTGTTACCACATTTGTTCTATCGAATATGTTACATGTTCTTGTGCTGCTTCTATATTGCTTTTATATGTCTGACACATTTTTTATAATGCGCTTCACCAACGGTAAATATAGTGATTTTGTTCATAAAAGTTTATAATATTTAATTTATAAAATGATCCACGTTATAATTGATGTGTCTGTGGCATGTAGAAGTATTCAGTCAATTAAACAAGTACAAATGATCGGATCATATTCTGATACAAAATCAAATGAGGGAATAGGGAGTGATTGGACACAGCCTGGAAGACGATTAAAGTGGCAGTCCTCCTCTTTGTTCCCTCATTGGCCGACATGCAGAGGACACATGTAACCCAATCAAACAGGGGCTCATGGTCGTAGCCTTCACCACACAGTGCATGATCCTCTTGATGTCGGAACAATGGTCAACACCTTCTTTGTTCGGTCAAAGATGTTTCACATTGTTCTAAAGTTAAATTAAATATGCATCAAGAGGATCCTCTGATTAAAACATGGTTATTTCTTTTGAGATTCTTCTTTAAACCTGTGAGAGTGGACTGGAGAGCTGGGAGTAGGACAAGGGCTAACGTGAGATTCTACTTGTTATATGTGATCAAGTACACAAAGGACCTGATACATACAAGTCAAAAGGTTTCACCAGGTCATCAGCTCAAACAGAGTTACCTCATTTGTTTATTTATAGTTCCAAAATGTGTTTTCACTTTGCACGTAGTATCATTTTGTACGATTAGATATCACTGTATTTATTGGATTTCGAACAAAGCTCTTTAAATGCCTTTGGTATTCTGTTTTTGCTGGGAAAAAATAAAAATGGATAGAGGAAGAGAGAGCGGTGAGGAGAAGCAACTTAACTGTGACAGTCTGGGATTTGTGCAGTGGTGTATGTACAGTATGTGTGTGTGTGTTTGTGTGTGTGTGTGTGTGTGTGGGGAAGGTCACGCTGAATGTCAGTGCCGCTGTGTGTACGCGTGTGTCCGTGCAGATACCTTTGGAGCGTGTTCGATGGCGCTTATCGTCTGCACCCACCTCCATCTGCAGAGAAGGCGCAAACAAGCAGTTAAACACACACCGCGGAGCTGATCAATTATATTTAATCGGGATATATGTTCCTTATTGCTCAGGGTACAGTATTACCCTTTGTCCAACAGTTAAGTGATTTAAAGACTAAGGCACATTAGGACCCCTGATATCTGACAGGTTTCTGTATAGATTTCTTGGGCAGTGTGAATGTGAATGAAAGGATCTCTTAAATAAAAAAATTATATTTTAGTGTTAATATGGTGTTAAGTGTACTCAGTATTAAAACAGGTTATGCAAAGACTACTTTTTGGCTAACAGATCAAATTGTTTGTAAATTGAAAAAAGGGATAAAAAAAGTATTAAATGAATATCCCTATATTCCGCTTTAGGAAGGAATATAAATCCCCATTTTGAAATGATGCAAATCCTATGTGAAGTATTTATCATACTCCATCCATCTGTCTATTCATGAATGTGTGACCATCATTCTACACATGTACTGCAGACATAATACCATTCAACATTAACAGCATGGTTTCCATTTATGCTGTCGCCTCCTCAATATTCCCCGCTTTCATGCTCTTATTATGCCAGAGTAAGCATTATCCTCCCTTCCACCTTACTTTCATGCCAGTGCAACATACATCCCTCTAAAAGGTAGGTCTCTCCCGCACCAACACATCATAAATTGTTGAGGAGCCTTAACGTCGCTCTGTTATTTCCAGATGTCCCTAAATATTCATGGTGCTGGGTTTGGACTCTGACGGGGGCCGTGGCCCTTTTTGGATGTCTCTTTTTATTAAACATGATTTATTAACACCACACTTACTTTACTGTAGAGCCCCTCAGCCTTAATGGTGTGTTTCTTTATGAATGCCCATAAATGTTTCAGCTGGAGAAAAATAAAAAGATGAAAGGCAAGGATACCTTGTAAATCTTATTAGCGTGGCAGGGAGGAAAAGACCTAGAGTATTTTGGAGAGGCTCAGCTATACTATGTAGAAATATATATTATTTTTATATTTTCCATGAAGCTTAACTGTTGTTACCATGGCAATGGATATTAAAAGAAAAAGGGAAATAACAACTTATCAATCCAGTCTTCTCCCCTCTTTCTCATTCAGACAGACTGAGCGTAGAGTACTGAGAGTGTGTACCTATGCGAGTGAATAACCTTGGTTTTTTCCGAAGTAGTCATGTGAGCAAAGTGGAGTTAGTCCTCTCTCAGTGAGCATCTCTCCCCGGTCTTTGCTCTGTTTTATCAAAGCTTCTCTGGAACAATCTGCAGTACAAGCAAGAGCCCTCAACATGTGCAACTTTAAAGGGAAAGAGAAATCATGTCGGATACATAGGCTTTCTCAGCACATGGACTACTGTATGGACAGATGTTATTCCAGACTGCCCTAAATATCGGTAGTATCTAACTTTTAATAGAAAAGGTCATATTCAATGTAAAGTCCATTTCACTCATAGTTTTTCTCTTCTATTTGAGTTACTGGGTGTTTCTCAATCTCGAGTACGCTTGCTTGGTAGCACGTGTGTGCCGATCTGTCTGTGTTGTGTTTTGTCTTGTCTTTTTCTGTCTTTGGTTTCATGTTTTATTTTGAAGAGTGTTCACCCCCTTGCCTGTTGTCTGTCTGTTTTCCCTCCTACCTAATTACCCGATTGTGTTCACCTGGTGCTCCTGTGTTTTCTCCTCCCTCCTCACCTGTGTCTTGTTTGTGTGATTAGTCTTGTGTGTATTTAAGTTCTGGTTTTTCTGTCTGTCATTGTTGGTTCATTGTTTGTCTTTGACTGTGTCACGGGGTACTGTTCTGTTTCTGACGCTTTCCTTGGAATAAAGGTATTTTCTCGTTGAAATCTGCATTTGGGTCCTGCCTGCTTCACTCAACCCTGACAACATGTCTTCCGAGTCACTTGCTTCAGAAGCGAGGCAAGAATACTTCCTGGCATTTGGAAAACGAAGAGTGGAACAGGCGAGCAAGTGTGCAGGTGTGCTTCATATGAGAGGCCCTGCCTTACATTTCCGCCACAGATTTGGGGAAATTGGTCCGTGCGCAAAGCATTGTGGGGATTTTAAGACCGCGGAGTCTACACATGTGCAGCCTCGACATTTCTCGCTAGGAAGTACACCGGGCTCGGTAGAATTACAAGTATGCTGGACATTGGAGCAGTCCTTTGGCGGCACTCGATGACGTAGTGTGCTTGAAATAGTGGCTCTGGAGCAGCTTTAATCGAGATTGAGAAACACCCACTGGCTGTTTCTCAATCTCGAGGATGCTGGCTTGGTAGTCGCGTACTTCCAAGTCACTTCCTTCAGAAACGAAGCAAGTATGCTTCCAAGCCACGGCTTCGGAAAACGAAGAAGAATGGAACAGGCTAACAAGTGTGCCACTCTCTCTAAGGGTTTCAACATAAACTGGACTGAAAATAAATACCTCACGATGTCTATCTAATTATGAACTTGCTTTACTTTCACGGAACACATTTTTGGTGATAACAAAGTAACATATTTACCAACACATGTTCTACGCCACTACATACTTACATTTAAATGTGTGCTGCGTCGGTTCAGCCATTCTCCGCGAGGGTTTTTGAAATTGGTCCGTGCGCAAAGCATTGTGGGGATTTGAAGGACGCGAAGTCTACACATGTGCTGCCTCGAAAATTCCCCCAAACCAAGGACGCGGCCTCGGTGGAATTCCAAGTATGCTGGACATTGGAACAGTACTTCGGCGGCACTCGATGACGTAGCATCCTTGAAATATTGGCTTGGAAGCCAGTATTCTCGAGATTGAGAAACGGCCACTGTGTACCCACTGCCGCTGTTTCTGTGCTGAAATACCCAGAGATCACTTGTCAATCATTGTGGGCGGTGCTGTAACGTATTTCTATTTGTTTCTGTAGGTAGTGCTCTTTTCTTCTTCAGTTTGCCCATGGAAGGTATTGTTCTTCCCACTTCTTTTCTCTATATGAATGCATGTTTAGATAAAGTGCACCCCCCTATGCGCGTACTAACAGTGCTTCTCTGAAGCCTCCAGACTCTCGCTGAGGGCCCAGGTTTTGAACATGGCCTGCGTCAGCGTCTACAATAAGAGAATCCAGCAGCAGAATGAAACAGCAGCAACATTTAGAGCAGCGGAAGTTTTGTTTCCTCGCTTCTTTCCCTCAAGGCTCTGTGAGAGCGCTGGACCCAGAGAGCAGGCACGCCTCTGCGGCTCACCATATGTTGGAGAGCCATCATATTCTATCTGGCTGTTTCTCTCTCCTAGCACCTCATGGGAAAATGTCACTGCTGTAATGAAGGTTAGCCTGCTTATTGAGGATTAGGAGGAGGCCCACTCCTTCTCTGTCTGCGTCTCAATTAGACCCCGGATCAATGGCGCATGGGGCCGGGTGAAAAACCACAGAGTCACGCTGATCCAAGCACCAAGGGTTGAGCTTGGATAGTTAAGCAAACACATATAATGAAGCAAGATCCAAAGACAATTCTCTCCGATTTCCACACAACCAGCAATTTATATAAAGTAATTTAAATACACCATTTAAAAACGTATTGGAGTATCTGAATCATGAAATGTTAAAAAGCTGAAAACACGTCTGTTTGCAATGATTTTTTTCATAAATCGTCAAATTTATTTAAATAACGTCAAGTTCTAGCCTACATCTCATAACAAATAACATCAGTCAATAATAACAAATAAAATCAATAAGAAATAACATCAGTCAATAATAACAAATAAAATCATATAAATAAAAGAATGAGTGTTTCGTGTGTGTGTGTGAGAGTGTGTTTCACATGTGTAACCTATATGAGAGCGTTTCATGTATATGTGAATAACTTTGGATTTCATATGTGTGTGTGAGTGCATTTCATATGTGTTTATGAGAGATTTTTAGATATGTTTGTAAATTATTTTGGTTTCAGTTGTGTGTGTGTGAGCAGGCTCGGATTGGCCATCGGGAGATTCGGGACTTGCGAGTCTCCGGCTGTAACAGTCCACTACCGCCCGCGAGGACCCAGGTTCCATTCCGGCCTGAGGTCCAAAAAATTAATTTAAAAAATAAATAATAATCTCCCGTTCATCGCGTCCATTCGCGACCCACCAATCACATCTCTGCGTCCCACCAGTGGGACGGGCCCCACACTTTGAGAAATGCTGCACTAACTTAATGGTGGGACCACATATGCAACTTGGAAGTACCTAACGTGTGTTTGAGTAATTCAACTAAATCTCAATTCAAATGACCCCCACTGGGATGTATTTCATATTCCTATATATTGTGTTCTGAAGTTGTCACCATGTTCTGTCATTTGCATCCATACATTTGAATTAATATGCAGCATATTTGGTGTGAGGGTTGACAAGAAAATGCTTGTTAAAGATTGCTATCCTTTGAAAATAAATGCACGTGAATGGAGTGTGGAATGCGGCTAAACGTTTGATTCAGCCTGCATTTTGGAAAAAGCAGCTGTCAGAAGGACATCTGTGTTTGTGTTGGTATTGATTGTACATTTGGACTCAAAATGAAAACAATATGTAAATTCCTATTCCTTGGGAAATAAAGTGGCAGAACCTATTATGAGGTGTCTCCATCAGTACATAGGACAGAGGAACGCCATCAGAAACAGACAAATTGCAAAAGAAACAACTACAGAGTTGGTGCGGTTTGATGGAGAAATTGCTGGGAATGAAACATGATAAGAAATACAGCGATTGTTGTAATATACGCTGAAACATAGAACAAGCATTTTGTATGTGTGTGTGTTTATCATTTTGATGATGGGGGGATGGGGGCGCACAGACATCTGTCACAACAATTCACATCGTTATCAGTTTCCTTTTGTTTCACCTTGAGGTTTTGGGAGACTGCGTTTCAGGCATATGGTGCCCAACCCAACCTCCACCACACACACACACACACACACACACACACACACACACACACACACTCGCAGATTGGTATTCTGTACAGTGTAGCAGCATGCACACACCAAAACTGCACTGGCACTATCGAATTTCACTGCAAATAGGTATTTACGGCAGGCATCATCTAGTGAGAGTAAACACGTGTGCCAAACCGAAGCTAAGTGCATCTGAATTAGTGTGAAGGGCTGCGAAGAAAGCATCTGAGTGGGCGCTGACAGTCACAGTGAGAAAGAGAGTGAGGGTGATGGAGACGGAAGGAGAGACTACAAATCTGGGGAGTGATTCCTGACTCGTAGGGAAAATGGCTCAGGTGGGTGAAGCAGCAGTGCAGGGCTCTCAAATGGTTAGAGTGGGATCAGAATACAATACAACCATTTATCAGCTGGTCCAGAGACAGCTTTTACAGTTCAGGATGGGAAGGATTTGTGTTTGTTACCTGTATGATCGCTATGCAGCCTGAGTGGATCAGGTTGGATACTTTTTACTGATTTTCTTAATCTAAAATATTTGATTTTAGATAATGGCATTGTTGCTAAGAATGGAACAGAATTCATTGAACTGTTTTTGGAAGTAAGCTGTAGGTGTATTTCAAATGTTTAGTATAGGGTTTTGTTTGAACAGGTCAATTAAAAAGGGTCAGTAGAAATAACGTGATTATATTTTAAAACATAAAAATGATATCACTTACCTAAGCATGCAGGTATTAAACAACTTTTACCTAGAATTCCACAAATAATAATAAATAGTTCTGACTAAGGATGACCTTTATTTAAAATGTGGCTTACAAGATGGCTTTATATTTATTTAAAATTGTTATGAAAAAAGATTCCCCCTGTCATTTAAAACATTTTGGATTTGTTTTTCCATTCAGACTCATGCCAGATAAACCTGTAAAATGAAAACTTCTGCTCTGCACCACTGTGTTTGCCTATTTATATATATTATTTGTTTAGTGTTGTGAGCTGCGCTGTTGACATTGGTGATATTGTGTACTACTATGTTTCTATTTGTGTTTGAACGTATGAATAAAATATATTGAAAAACTAGGCAATAGCAACTCGTACACTTCAGGTGTGTTTTCTTTGCCTGCACCAGCTTGCATGATCCACACAGCGAACAACGTAACATGAAAAACAGGAAGTGCTCCACTACCTGAAAGGGTCAGGGGTTGAGACAGCTCTTTGGTCCGGTCCCGTGCTCCCACCGTGACCTACTGACTTTCAGCCGGAGAGGAACGTCTCACCACGCCTCCTCCAAACTCATTTTCTACACAGAGGGAAGAAGAAGAAGAAGACGTGCATCAGTAAAACCATTTGCAGCAGAATCACATTCATATACAGCCATGACAGGATCAGAAAGTCCCTCTTCTCCTTTGACTCTCTGCTCATGAATAGTCATATAGCATCAGCTATGCGGCACACGCCAAGTGAGCGTTGATTTCCGCCATAACGACGGCCGCTTGTCGTGTGCGATAGGCTTGGCAACATGGGGTAATTAGCTAGATCTATCATCTTCTGCAGGAAGTGGGGACAAATATAGCTAATGATCCGTGCCTGCCTCCATGATTTCTCTCCTCTGCTCTCCACCCTTAGCTGAGTTAGAGGAGGAGAGGAAAGGGGAGGGGGAGTGACAGAGGAGAGAGAAACGCGTCGATGCCATGCTTTAAAAAAAAAGATAGTCTTAATGCAGACTGAGAGGAGTAAAGATAGAGGTGTGAATGAACATAGTACGCGCTGGATCACTGCCTGCGTTCCCTGACTCTCTTTGTTTCTCTCCATCCATTGCTGCTAATTGAGAGAACGTATGGGAGAGAACAGATGAGGTGTTGAGGGTGTATAGGGACCATCACAAAGACTGAAGGCCCCCATAGGGAGTCTACCAGACGGCCCATTACACGTACACAAGTACACACCAACGCACACACAAATACACACACACACACACACACACACACACACACACACACACACACACACACACACACACACACACACACACACAGCAATCTCTTTCTCCCAGGCTCTGAGAGTGACTGGGGCTGCCTGACCTACATTCTCACAGATATGTATACAGGCAAAGAGGAGATGAAATCTCACTCTCTATTGCTCTCCCTCTCTCGGTTCTATACCCTGTGTTCTTCTCAGTGCCTGTTCGTCTCCTTTAGGACACACACACACAAATACACACAGCTGAGGTGAAGTAGTGACTATGACTTCTTGGCCTGAATGCCCTCGTGCTGCTGCTGAACCTAGATGTGTCAGAGTATAGCTACATGTGTCTGATGGATGTCAGGTGATAACAGGAATGGTGTATCCTGTCTTTCCACTGCGTCATATGGAAGATCCTTCAATGACCCTGCTGCACTCTTTTTAAATGTACATAAAAGCCAGCTCCTCAGGGAGAGAAGCTGGTGAGATGAGAGGAGTGTTGGGATGCAAAGAAGAGCACAAGATAACTTGAAGAGGAGAACTGAAATGAATGTGCTTATGTACACCGTATGTGTTGGTTGGGTGATGGTCTGTTTTGAGCTGCTCTGATTACCCAGAGAGAAGGAGATGGGATTGGTCTGATAAAAAGCCAGCTGGCAGATGTATCCAATCCTCCTGAAACTGTTCTATGGAAAATAATGTTTCTAAAGGACTGCAAACACGATAACATAAAACACAAGATAACCAATAAGGAAGTAGTATTTATAACTTAAAGGGATCTTCTCTCCTTCTCTCTTCAATTGTACAGCTGTGCTAACATCAGATACGTTGCTATGCCTCATATTATTTTACTTTATTATTTAGCTGGCTGTATATAGGAGTTCCTTCCATGTCCAGACAGTGCAGAGGTTAGTAATTCAAAAGGCTTTCAGTTGATACAAAAAGAGCTGATCCACTATATCCCTTAACTAAACCAGCCCAACCCTCTTAATCCCACTGGGGCATTACACTGACCACACTCCAAACAGTGACACAGCAGAAACCAGCAGGAGGAATCCCATGGCCCTGCATCTAGACAACCTTAATATCTTCTTGTGAGTAGAGAACAGAACAGGAAGCAGATGAAAAAACAGTTGAGCGATCTCAGTATGTTTTCATTTCCTAATGGCGTTTTACTCTAATGGTACTTTTATTTCATAATGTCACTTTTTATGACAGTGCCTCAGTTTACCGCAAATGTCCCCAGCCTCTAATAGCAGAGCTTAACCACTGCCAGCCAGATGTGTGCTACCAAAGCCCGGGGGGAACAGCGTCCAGGCGGTGAAGATATTTTGACCTTGTGGCCATAACTGAGTAATTCAAACTTCCAGGTCAGTAAACGATGCCATAAGGCCAAAAAAAGGCTTTTTTAGACTTAAATTGGGAAAAATACAGCTGTAAATCAGAGGGTATTTATTTTGTAGGTAAACCCACTTCCAATATAAACACTTTAGTAGCCCTTATTTAACTCATGAGGCTCTGAAAGTTGTAGAATGATAAATAGCATGGTAGGATAGGTATTGCTACACACTGATCATTTGCAGAGATGTCATGGTTACCAGAAATGTTGTGATCAATACCAACAGCAAATAGAGCCATGGTTAAATATAAGTAAATTAACTTAAATCCCAAGTACTTCAACCTACATCCCTATATTATTATTAGCATACTGTTTGTTGTAAAGAAGTTACAGGGGCCCTAATCTGATATCCATGTTGCTGTGAAGACGTCTTCAAACAACTGTATTGTTTCAAGTTCCTCTGTGAAAACTACATTTCAGAAGATTACATTTGTGTAATACAATTTTCATCTGAGTTCTAGATATTTAGGGTAAACTGAATGACATATTTTAAGTAATGTCTACTTCTTTTCAAAATCATAAAAAATGTTTTATCAATGTCAAGAAATTGAATTATTAGACTACAATGCTGCTATAGTTTTTAAATGTAGAAATATAAAAAAAAAGAAGTCAGTGGATTTGGCTCGCTTCTTTTTACTGTCTACTGGCATGCATTGTCCCTTCTATTTTCTATCCCCACTTATCTTATTGAGCATTGTGAAGCTACAGCACGAGGAAGGTCTGGCGAGAATACAAGTCAGACCAACGCAGTGACAACCACAGAGCAAACTGTATTAAAACCACTTGCGGTTTAACTGTTGGGTGCTTCTTGTTACAACAGCTTCAAAACTAATCTGCTTGCTGGTCAAAATCTCACAAACTCCAACGAAATGTGGTGTATCTGAGCTGCCGAGGTTCAGGGGTGAGAGAAGCTGTCAGGTAGTGAAGTGGACCGGCCCTTTATGAGTTCCCTGCTCCCGTCAAAGAGGGAGAGTGAGCCGAGGTGAAAGCACTTTTCTGACCTGCTTTTCTCATCGAGTACATGAGAAATGGACCTGACCATGTGTGACCTGCTGCTGCACTGTACTCAAACACATGACGCCTAATCACAAAAGTAAAAATAAATAACACAGGAACGCATGCAGTGCATTTATTATTAGCTCGCCCCTCCAAAGGAGACGCACATACGGCAAAAAGAATCAGGCACCCCACCCCTTCTGCTCTCTTAAAGGACTTGCCTGCTCCTATGTAAGGGCAGAGAGTGGGGAAAGTAACGTTGAGAAAACCACTGCCGCAATTACCCACAGTGGGGTAATCACAAGCACAATGCATTGTGGGTTGGCTGCCTGGGAGAGAGAGTGCAATACTCAGGTGAGGAGAGAAGCCAGACAGCAATCAGCCCAGCAGGAAGAGGAAGAGAGAGAGAGAGAGGGAGACAGAGAGAGGAGGGAGAGAGAAGGGGGGCAAAGGGCCATTCCTTTAATTTCCAAGGGAGAGCCAGGGCCTTAATTACTTGATGAGTCTCCTCTCTCTTTCTCTCTCTGCTTCACTCCCTACTCTGTGGCTGTACAGAGGTGTGTGTGTGTGAGTGTGTGTGTGTGTGTGTGTGTGTGTGTGCTTATGTGGTCCATTATCAGACTGGGAAGACTCCAATCACCTCTTAGCACAGATAGCGAGTGAAGGAACAACATTGCAGTGAGGGGGAGAGATAGAGAGAGAGAGTGTAAGGTGGAGCAAGACAGAGGGAGCGAGAGCGAGGTGATTTACGCCTTTAGAAGTGTTAACACCATCTCTCATCCCCAGCAGCTATAGAACACCAAGGTTGAGGAGTGAGACGGCCAAGACTTGAAATAGCCACAGGGAAACAGTGCCTGTACGGCAGCTTAGCCTATAGGAGACCACGCTGTGACTGCTGCTGTACGGCGTTCTGTGACGTAGAGATCCACATCAAGAGAGAGAAAACATTAAGGCTCAATTAAGAAGCTTTTTGGTCCGTCCCATTTCATATCACTTTTCCAAACTTTTAGGTGATAAGTTTTGTTTTGACCAACCATAGGCTGATGCTTTTGCCAAGTTATTAACTGCTGATTATATTCTCTGTAGATATTAAGGTTAGATTTGTGATTGATTTAGCTGAAGCCAAAATGAATTGGTGGCTTACTTCAAGGGAAGATCAACACTGACATTATTCCTAGTTTATGTTTCTCATATTTTATTTTTACATTAGCCACAAAGCTGAGCACTCATAGCCCAACATACTAAATTTGCTAAGGGTTTTTATTACATTCATGCAACATCAGATTAAAATGAACACTGTTTATAATCATACTGGATTTCTGTGGCTGATAATGACACCTTTAAAAATCTGTTCATTATATTTGCAGGTAATCTTTTTTTTAACATACACATAACATAACAAATGTTTTTATGATGAATGTGTTCATTAAACATTGGTGAACAATATATGCACTGAGAAAAGCCTTTTAAAAACTTATATAATGGCATGTTGTTACATATCTAAATACACATTGATTGGCATATCATTTAGCCCATCCTGCTAGCGTAGCCTCAAAAGAACCTTCTTCTGTTTGAAGGTGGTAATCTTATCTATGTTAACAGATTCTGCATTTGAGTAAGTAACAGGATAAGATTTTGGTGTAAGAAGCATTCTTGTTTCTTTTTATTGTCCAAGAGGCACTGCTAATCAGGTTTGAGCAAGCTTTTGTTAAATGCTAGTTAATGGTTCAAACAAGTATCCCTTATGTATTAGAATGATTTAGTCATCTTTCCTCGTGTCTTGTCACACGGTCATTTTAATGTTGAGAATAAGATATTCTTTGTCAGTGCAGCTCAAATCCGTACTCAAGGGGCACAAGTGTCAACAACAAATGAAACTCTAACAATTCCTGAGACCGAGCAATAATAACACAACATCTCCTCAGTCATCACTTATTGCTCCACTTGTCGTCTGGATTCTTTGATATAAGCAGATCTGAGTGTTTTGCTGGCAAATAGATATTAGATCCTGGGCCTTTGTTAGTGAACTGATACCCCTGCATGTGGCCGTCGGTCAATGTAGGCTGAACGCTTATTTACAGCAAAGGCATGTACAATCTTTCCTCAGTCGACAGACAGGGGGATCAATCCGGAGAGGCAGTGTGCGGTATCTGTGCAGTAAAAAGGATGGCGAAGCGTCTTTGAAGGTTAGCTGTCTTTTAGCACATCACATGAGAGTTTAACCCTAAGCTATGATAAACTCTGCTGAGATGGAGTGCTCTGCCCCGGATAATGAAATAACTCCTATTGTTGTCGCTGATGACATTTCCAAACATTTAGTCCTTGTGGCATCGTCCTTCTCGTTATTCATATCAGATCCCCCTTATGAATTGGCAAGGACGGCGCTGCTGTGTATGTGTGTGTGTGTGTGTGTGTGTGTGTGTGTGTGTGTGTGTGTGTGTGTGTGTGTGTGTGTGTGTGTGTGTGTGTGTGTGTGTGTGTGTGTGTGTATACAGGCAGGATGTGTGTGTGTGTGCCTGCATTTAACAGTACTGATGCATGACTGGATGACAGTCTGTGTGGATGTGCAAGCATGGGCATGAGTGNGTATGAAATGTCAATCCATTTTGTGTTACACCTTTAGTTTTGCTTCAGTCCAACTCAATACCACACATTTTTCCCTTTGTTTTTTTGGCCCTAAATTCCAAAACAAAGGGAAAAATGTGTGGTATTGAGTTGGACTGAAGCAAAACTAAAGGTGTAACACAAAATGGATTGACATTTCATACTTTATGCTTGAAATAAGAGTCAAGCAAGACGGGGTCAAAAATGACCCCAGAGGGCACAAGGTGTGATTATGTGTTGTCATTAAAAATATATAAATTATTCAAAAAGGGCATCCTTACTAAACTTTGACATATACCAGTCTCTGATAAGACAAATAGTCACAATTCAATATGGTCAAATTAATTCATTGTTTCACTTTTTTTTTTTATCAGAAAATTTTATAATTTCATATAAATAAGGGTCTATCGGCACTAAATTCCAAAACTGAGGGAGAAATGTGTGGTAATGGGTTGTACTGAAGTAGAACTAAAGGTGTAACACAACATTTATTCACATTTGATACTTTATGCGTTAAATATCAAACAAGCCAGATGGGGTAATTTTTGACCCCAGAGGGCACAAGGTGCATAGTAATCGGGAGGACATTACGAGGGTGAGGTTAACACTAAGAGTGTTTAACACTTTCTGGCTTTAAATTAAAATAAATGGACTCATAATTTTTTAAAAATTATAAAAATGTATAAATTAATAATGTTGTTTGCAAACATTTCAAATGTAAATACAAAATGAAAAAAAGTTTACTTTGAAATGATTTCTCACAAAAACCTTTCTAAATTATAGTAAATTGTAAAAAAAGTTTTAGTCAATATACGTTTTTCTGCCTAAAATAGTTGAAATTCAACGTAAACTATATCAAACACCACATGCATGGCAATGAACCAATTTTTGCCCACTATTTAAGTTGACTTTGGTTGAAGTNGATTCATAATTTAAAAAATTGATAAAAATTGATAAATTAATAATGTTGTGTGCAAACATTTCAAATGTAAATACAAAATGAAAAAAAGTTTTTTCAAAGTAAACTTTTTTTCATTTTGTATTTACATTTGAAATGTTTGCACACAACATTATTAATTTATCAATTTTTATCAATTTTTTAAATTATGAATCCATTTATTTTATTGTGTTTCCTTGAGGCTGGGGAAGATATATCAGCATGTAGTTCAACATGCAAATGTTCTAATGCAAGTAAGTATAACATGGAAAAGGAAATAAAATACGTTTCATACAGTAGGAGGATTTGGATTTATTTTTTCTCACCTTGTAATTACACAATCCAACAATGTAATGTAGCTCTGGCCTTCACTCACAAAAAAACATTTTGTTGAATTGGACTCATTTTTCGAAGCTCTATTGACTGACATGCAATGACTGGAATTGATGGAAGAATCTGCGAGGAATGAACTAGGAGCAGAGAAATAATCATATTTTAAAAGACAGCAGCTTCATAAGAGGCCAACAAGAGTGACAGTGTGTGTCAGTGTGCTGAAGGATAGACCAGCTACCTAACCCAGGCCAGACTCTAAGACTTTCCAAGGTGTAAAAATGCTGCTGCCGGAGTACTGACTAGAAGTATTGCTGATATTAAGTCCACCATCCTCTTAAAATACTCTGTCCAACAATATCAGTCTCATGAAGAAAGGTTTTTTTAACGCTTATTCAAAATAGCAGAGAAACATGCATTCTTGTTCTCAGGAGGGGACATAGGATTGTTGGAAAAGTACACAGTAAGTACTTCATAGTACTTGTGGGGGTAGTTTCACTAGTACTGAGTCCAACAGTGTCAATCTCACAAATAACTAATGGCAACAAAAAAGAATTCCCTCATCAAACTTAGCAGAAGTGGCTTGATTTTGTTCTCAGCAGGGGACTTTGACAGAGTATTTCTAAAAAGATACACAGTAAAAGTACTTCATNAAACAGTATCAATTTAATTAAGAACTAATGGTGAAATTATATTTTTATCATTCATCAAATATAGCAGAAAAACATGGAAAACTATGGAGGGGACTTTGACAGAGGATTACTCATAAAGTACACAGTAAAAGTACTTCATTTTATTTCTGGTAGAAGTCAAACTAGAACCGAGTCCAACAGTGTCAGTTTTCTTAAGAACTTGTGGTATCAAATATTTTTATCACTCGTCAAATATAGCAGGAATAATGAAGAGCAGCTGATTTGAAAAAACAAACGCGAGAGGCGGCGGAGTTGACCGCAGTGCAGAATCGCTTTATAGTTTAAATCAACAATGTTGTCAATTTTAGACAGAGGATTATTATATTTACAGCCTTTAATAACATCAATTTTCTGGGCTCAATATGTGTCTTGGCCGTTTTCGTTAAATTCACCTTGTTTCCCTTTGTTTATAATATTATCACCGCTTTTGTTTTGAAATCACTTCCGTGAGTTTCTTCCCGCCCCTCGCTCCAATGACCATTAGACCATTTAGTAAGGTAAAAAGCAAAAAGGCCTCTCAAACGCTCTTCCGTTTACGTGTTTAATAAAGAAAAACAATTGGACGGTAGATACACGGATTCAGATTGGATCTCATATCTCTTAGAAGTACTATAAATAATAATGATCAACATAAGACAGAGATAGCATCTAAAAATGATTTATGAGTACGAAGTGTTTCAATGGAAACTAATTTCATGGTAAACCTACACACATTAGAAGTCACGATGATCGGCTACTCAGCGGGTTCCTTTTCATGTGTTATACAAATAGCCTGTGGATTTAGAATGCACTAGTCAGTCCTGTTCATAATCTCTCTCCCCCTCTCTCTCTCCCCCCTCTCTATCGCTCTCTCTTAGTGCCTGTGGATCCAGCATTAACAGAGCTTTTCAGGTCAGTGAAATGTAAAAAGTGCACTGCACTGATACATACACACACACACACACACACACACACACACACACACACACACACACGCACACACACACACAAAAGCAACACAAATCCACAGACAGGCGGAAAATGGAGACGGTTACACAAACACAAACTAATACACACCCACTCACTAAATTGGCCTGCTGTTGTCTAAGTGCTGAGGCAGAGACAGTCAAACAGTGCCTGGATCAACTGTCCCCTTCTCACTCTTCCTCTGCGCTGTGATAGCTGCCCTCGCTTCAGCAACACTCTCCAAAGTGTGTTATGATGCCAGTTATTTCTCTTTCTTGCTCTTTCTTTGGTCCCTCTGCTTTCCTCCCTTCTTACCGTTGCTTCAGCCACACAGAGGTTGTTCCATTCTCTATTCTCATTCCTCACTCTGTGTCTCTTTGGACATCTTCTTCGACCAAATAATTTCTTATACAAATTCACATTCTGAAAATTACATATGCAGGTTTTGTCAATTTATAATGCTCCAACTAGACAAGTAAAATAATTGCTTTTCTCGTATGCACTTATTGATATTTAGCGTGACAGACAATTATCCATTCATTACCCATGCAGCACGACTCTTTCTGTCTTTCTACGCCTACTGCCTTAAAGTTGTTGTTGGGTGAGTTGAGTAGGCGGAAGGTAGGACACTTCTTTTTTTTGTGTTTAAAAGTTTTCTTTGTCACTGGAAACAAATCTTTCCAGAGTTTTTTTTATACTATCGTCATTTTTTAAAGAAATTCAGCCAAGGACGGATGTCATGGTTGGGGAAATTACAAATAGAAGCAAAGCTTTGATACACATTGATTTCTGCTGCAAAGTACATTTTTTACCAATGGGGTCATGGAGATTTTGAAACCATACTTAAGTGTATATTTAATAAACTGCAGTTTTTGACACATCTGCATAGGCTTCACCACTCTACCTTGAATGTGGCTGCGTAATTCCATGGGTGTATAAAGAAAACTGGATACAGCGTTGGAGGCGGGGCCCCGTTCATTCATATGAAAGTTACTCAGTGGGGCATTAAGCCCAAAGGGCCAGACTCTCAAGTACAATATTACCAGGACTAGGGATCTAGGTCCAGAGAGCATTTAATCTTGCATTTCCCCTAAGCCCCTCCCCCAATTTGCAGTGTCACGGCTGGTCTTGGCTTATTTAGATGATTGTAGAGGGAAAGTAACTCTGTATTCGATATGTAGCTCCTTTCACAACTTACTGTAAAGGACTTAATGTTGTAATTAAGGTATATTCAATTTTCACACATGGTGGTTGTTTTGAAAATATATGCTGATTTACACATCTCTTTCCCAATGTTAGTGGATGGTGAAAAAGTATTTTTGGGCCCATGACATTACAGAAGCTGTAGTACCACTGTTTGGCCACTACAAACATTTGAATGCCCGGCTCACTTCCTGAGCAATCACAGTAGTCAGCAGTAAAAGAATATGGAATCGGAGGATGAAATCCTAAACCCTCTTTAATGGTCACACATGTTCATGCAAAAATCAATCACAGCGAAGTGTAGTCTCTGCTTTTTACCCTATAGTAGTAGGAGCAGTTGGCAGCTATTGGACAGCACCCGGGGAGCAATGGAAGTGGGG